>NW_026946983.1:0-128394 GCF_030014385.1 Trichomycterus rosablanca | reverse complement strand
TCTTGTCTTGTCTTGCCTTGCCTTGCCTTGCCTTGCTTTGCCTTGACTTGCCTTGCCTTGCCTTGCCTTGCATGGTCATGTCTTGTATGGTCTTGTCTTGTATGGTCTTTCTTTTGTCTTGTCTTGTCTTGTCTTGTCTTGTCTTGTATGGTCTTGTATGGTCTTTCATTTGTCTTGTCTTGTCTTGTCTTGTCTTGTCTTGTCTTTCTTTTGTATTGTATTGTATTTGTCTTGTCTTGTCTTGTCTTTCTTGTCTTGTCTTGTCTTGTCTTGCCTTGTCTTGTCTTGTCTTGTCTTGTCTTGTATGGTCTTTCTTTTGTCTTGTCTTTGTCTTGTCTTGTCTTTTGTCTTGTCTTGTCTTGCCTTGTCTTATCTTGTCTTGTCTTGTATGGTCTTTCTTTTGTCTTGTCTTGTCTTGTCTTGTCTTGCCTTGCCTTGCCTTGCTTTGCCTTGACTTGCCTTGCCTTGCCTTGCCTTGCATGGTCATGTCTTGTCTTGTCTTGTCTTGTCTTGTCGTCTTGTCTTGTCTTGTCTTGTCTTGTCTTGTCTTTCATTTGTCTTGTCTTGTCTTGTCTTGTCTTGTCTTGTCTTGTCTTTCATTTGTCTTGTCTTGTCTTGTCTTGTCTTGTCTTGCCTTGCCTTGCCTTGCCTTGCCTTGCTTTGCCTTGACTTGCCTTGCCTTGCCTTGCATGGTCATGTCTTGTATGGTCTTGTCTTGTATGGTCTTTCTTTTGTCTTGTCTTGTCTTGTCTTGTCTTGTCTTGTCTTGATTTGTCTTGTCTTGTCTTGTCTTGTCTTGTCTGGTATGGTCTTTCTTTTGTCTTGTCTTTGTCTTGTCTTGTCTTTTGTCTTGTCTTGTCTTGCCTTGTCTTGTCTTGTCTTGTCTTGTCTTGTCTTTCATTTGTCTTGTCTTGTCTTGTCTTGTCTTGTCTTTCATTTGTCTTCTCTTGTCTTGTCTTGTCTTGTCTTGTCTTGTCTTGTCTTGTCTTTCTTTTGTATTGTATTTGTCTTGTCTTGTCTTGTCTTGTCTTTCTTGTCTTGTCTTGTCTTGTCTTGTCTTGTCTTGCCTTGTCTTGTCTTGTCTTGTCTTGTCTTGTATGGTCTTTCTTTTGTCTTGTCTTTGTCTTGTCTTGTCTTTTGTCTTGTCTTGTCTTGCCTTGTCTTATCTTGTCTTGTCTTGTATGGTCTTTCTTTTGTCTTGTCTTTCTTTTGTATTGTATTTGTCTTGTCTTGTCTTGTCTTGTCTTTCTTGTCTTGTCTTGTCTTGTCTTGTCTTGCCTTGTCTTGTCTTGTCTTGTCTTGTCTTTTCTTGTATGGTCTTTCTTTTGTCTTGTCTTTGTCTTGTCTTGTCTTATCTTGTCTTGTCTTGTCTTGTCTTGTCTTTCTTTTGTATTGTATTTGTCTTGTCTTGTCTTGTCTTTCTTGTCTTGTCTTGTCTTGTCTTGTCTTGCCTTGCCTTGCATGGTCATGTCTTGTATGGTCTTGTCTTGTATGGTCTTTCTTTTGTCTTGTCTTGTCTTGTCTTGTCTTGTCTTGTCTTGTCTTGTCTTGTCTTGTCTTGTCTTGTCTTTCTTGTCTTGTCTTGTCTTGTCTTGTCTTGCCTTGTCTTGTCTTGTCTTGTCTTGTCTTGTCTTGTATGGTCTTTCTTTTGTCTTGTCTTTGTCTTGTCTTGTCTTTTGTCTTGTCTTTTGTCTTGTCTTTTGTCTTGTCTTGTCTTGCCTTGTCTTATCTTGTCTTGTCTTGTATGGTCTTTCATTTGTCTTGTCTTGTCTTGTCTTGTCTTGTCTTGTCTTGTTTTGTCTTGTCTTGTCTTGTCTTGTCTTGTCTTGTCTTGTCTTGACTTTCTTTTGTCTTGTCTTGTCTTGCCTTGTCTTATCTTGTCTTGTCTTGTCTTGTCTTGTCTTGTCTTGTCTTGTCTTGTCTTGTCTTTCTTTTGTATTGTATTTGTCTTGTCTTGTCTTGTCTTTCTTGTCTTGTCTTGTCTTGTCTTGTCTTGTCTTGTCTTGTCTTGCCTTGCCTTGCCTTGCATGGTCATGTCTTGTATGGTCTTGTCTTGTATGGTCTTTCTTTTGTCTTGTCTTGTCTTGTCTTGTCTTGTCTTGTCTTGTCTTTCTTGTCTTGTCTTGTCTTGTCTTGTCTTGCCTTGTCTTGTCTTGTCTTGTCTTGTCTTGTATGGTCTTTCTTTTGTCTTGTCTTTGTCTTGTCTTGTCTTTTGTCTTGTCTTTTGTCTTGTCTTGTCTTGCCTTGTCTTATCTTGTCTTGTCTTGTCTTGTCTTGTCTTGTCTTTCTTTTGTATTGTATTTGTCTTGTCTTGTCTTGTCTTTCTTGTCTTGTCTTGTCTTGTCTTGTCTTGTCTTGCCTTGCCTTGCCTTGCTTTGCCTTGACTTGACTTGCCTTGCCTTGCCTTGCCTTGCATGGTCATGTCTTGTCTTGTCTTGTCTTGTCTTGTCTTGTCTTGTCTTGTCTTGTCTTGTCTTGTCTTGTCTTGTCTTTCTTGTCTTGTCTTGTCTTTCTTTTGTATTGTATTTGTCTTGTCTTGTCTTGTCTTTCTTGTCTTGTCTTGTCGTGTCTTGATTTGTCTTGTCTTGTCTTGTCTTGTCTTGTCTTGTATGGTCTTTCTTTTGTCTTGTCTTTGTCTTGTCTTGTCTTTTGTCTTGTCTTGTCTTGCATTGTCTTATCTTGTCTTGTCTTGTATGGTCTTTCTTTTGTCTTGTCTTGTCTTGTCTTGTCTTGTCTTGTCTTGTCTTGTATGGTCTTGTCTTGTATGGTCTTGTCTTGTATGGTCTTTCTTTTGTCTTGTCTTGTCTTGCCTTGCCTTGCCTTGCCTTGCCTTGCCTTGCCTTGCCTTGCCTTGCCTTGCATGGTCATGTCTTGTATGGTCTTGTCTTGTATGGTCTTTCTTTTGTCTTGTCCTGTCTTGTCTTGTCTTGTCTTGTCTTGTCTTGTCTTGTCTTTCTTTTGTATTGTATTTGTCTTGTCTTGTCTTGTCTTTCTTGTCCTGTCTTGTCTTGTCTTGTCTTGCCTTGCCTTGCCTTGCCTTGCCTTGCTTTGCCTTGCCTTGCTTTGCCTTGCTTTGCCTTGACTTGCCTTGCCTTGCCTTGCCTTGCATGGTCATGTCTTGTCTTTCTTGTCTTGTCTTGTCTTGTCTTGTCTTGCCTTGTCTTGTCTTGTCTTGTCTTGTCTTGTCTTGTCTTGTATGGTCTTTCTTTTGTCTTGTCTTTGTCTTTACTTGTCTTTTGTCTTGTCTTGTCTTGCCTTGTCTTATCTTGTCTTGTCTTGTCTTGTCTTGTCCTTCTTTTGTATTGTATTTGTCTTGTCTTGTCTTGTCTTTCTTGTCTTGTCTTGTCTTGTCTTGTCTTGTCTTGTCTTGCCTTGCCTTGCCTTGCCTTGCTTTGCCTTGACTTGCCTTGCCTTGCCTTGCCTTGCATGGTCATGTCTTGTATGGTCTTGTCTTGTATGGTCTTTCTTTTGTCTTGTCTTGTCTTGTCTTGTCTTGTCTTGTCTTGTCTTGTCGTCTTGTCTTGTCTTGTCTTGTCTTGTCTTGTCTTTCATTTGTCTTGTCTTGTCTTGTCTTGTCTTTCATTTGTCTTGTCTTGTCTTGTCTTGTCTTGTCTTGCCTTGCCTTGCCTTGCCTTGCCTTGCTTTGCCTTGACTTGCCTTGCCTTGCCTTGCATGGTCATGTCTTGTATGGTCTTGTCTTGTATGGTCTTTCTTTTGTCTTGTCTTGTCTTGTCTTGTCTTGTCTTGTCTTGTCTTGATTTGTCTTGTCTTGTCTTGTCTTGTCTTGTCTTGTCTTGTCTTGTCTTGTATGGTCTTTCTTTTGTCTTGTCTTTGTCTTGTCTTGTCTTGTCTTGTCTTGTCTTGTCTTGTCTTGTCTTTCATTTGTCTTGTCTTGTCTTGTCTTGTCTTTCATTTGTCTTGTCTTGTCTTGTCTTGTCTTGTCTTTCTTTTGTATTGTATTTGTCTTGTCTTGTCTTGTCTTGTCTTGCCTTGTCTTGTCTTGTCATGTCTTGTCTTGTCTTGTCTTGTATGGTCTTTCTTTTGTCTTGTCTTTGTCTTGTCTTGTCTTTTGTCTTGTCTTGTCTTGCCTTGTCTTATCTTGTCTTGTCTTGTATGGTCTTTCTTTTGTCTTGTCTTTCTTTTGTATTGTATTTGTCTTGTCTTGTCTTGTCTTTCTTGTCTTGTCTTGTCTTGTCTTGTCTTGTCTTGTCTTGTCTTGTCTTGTATGGTCTTTCTTTTGTCTTGTCTTTGTCTTGTCTTGTCTTGTCTTGTCTTGCCTTGCCTTGCCTTGTCTTATCTTGTCTTGTCTTGTCTTGTCTTGTCTTTCTTTTGTATTGTCTTGTCTTGTCTTGTCTTGTCTTGTCTTGTCTTGTCTTTCTTGTCTTGTCTTGTCTTGTCTTGTCTTGTCTTGCCTTGTCTTGTCTTGTCTTGTCTTGTCTTGTCTTGTATGGTCTTTCTTTTGTCTTGTCTTTGTCTTGTCTTGTCTTTTGTCTTGTCTTTTGTCTTGTCTTGTCTTGCCTTGTCTTATCTTGTCTTGTCTTGTCTTGTCTTGTCTTGTCTTTCTTTTGTATTGTATTTGTCTTGTCTTGTCTTGTCTTTCTTGTCTTGTCTTGTCTTGTCTTGTCTTGTCTTGCCTTGCCTTGCCTTGCTTTGCCTTGACTTGACTTGCCTTGCCTTGCCTTGCCTTGCATGGTCATGTCTTGTATGGTCTTGTCTTGTCTTGTCTTGTCTTGTCTTTCTTGTCTTGTCTTTCTTGTCTTGTCTTGTCTTTCTTTTGTATTGTATTTGTCTTGTCTTGTCTTGTCTTTCTTGTCTTGTCTTGTCGTGTCTTGATTTGTCTTGTCTTGACTTGTCTTGTCTTGTCTTGTATGGTCTTTCTTTTGTCTTGTCTTTGTCTTGTCTTGTCTTTTGTCTTGTCTTGTCTTGCATTGTCTTATCTTGTCTTGTCTTGTATGGTCTTTCTTTTGTCTTGTCTTGTCTTGTCTTGTCTTGTCTTGTCTTGTATGGTCTTGTCTTGTATGGTCTTGTCTTGTATGGTCTTTCTTTTGTCTTGTCTTGTCTTGCCTTGCCTTGCCTTGCCTTGCCTTGCCTTGCCTTGCATGGTCATGTCTTGTATGGTCTTGTCTTGTATGGTCTTTCTTTTGTCTTGTCCTGTCTTGTCTTGTCTTGTCTTGTCTTGTCTTGTCTTTCTTTTGTATTGTATTTGTCTTGTCTTGTCTTGTCTTTCTTGTCCTGTCTTGTCTTGTCTTGTCTTGTCTTGCCTTGCCTTGCCTTGCCTTGCCTTGCCTTGCCTTGCTTTGCCTTGCCTTGCTTTGCCTTGACTTGCCTTGCCTTGCCTTGCCTTGCATGGTCATGTCTTGTATGGTCTTGTCTTGTATGGTCTTGTCTTGCCTTGTCTTGTCTTGTCTTGTCTTGTCTTGTCTTGTCTTGTATGGTCTTTCTTTTGTCTTGTCTTTGTCTTGTCTTGTCTTTTGTCTTGTCTTGTCTTGCCTTGTCTTTTCTTGTCTTGTCTTGTATGGTCTTTCTTTTGTCTTGTCTTTGTCTTGTCTTGTCTTGTCTTTTGTCTTGTCTTGTCTTGTCTTTTGTCTTGTCTTTTGTCTTGTCTTATCTTGTCTTGCCTTGCCTTGCCTTGACTTGCCTTGCCTTGCCTTGCCTTGCCTTGTCTTGTCTTGTATGGTCTTTCATTTGTATTGTATTGTCTTTGTCTTGTCTTGTCTTGCCTTGCCTTGCCTTGCCTTGTCTTGTATGGTCTTTCTTTTGTCTTGTCTTTCTTTTGTATTGTATTTGTCTTGTCTTGTCTTGTCTTTCTTGTCTTGTCTTGTCTTGTCTTGCCTTGTCTTGTCTTGTCTTGTCTTGTCTTGTCTTGTCTTGTATGGTCTTTCTTTTGTCTTGTCTTTGTCTTGTCTTGTCTTTTGTCTTGTCTTGTCTTGCCTTGTCTTATCTTGTCTTGCCTTGTCTTGTCTTGTCTTGTCTTGTCTTGTCTTGTCTTGTATGGTCTTTCTTTTGTCTTGTCTTTGTCTTGTCTTGTCTTTTGTCTTGTCTTGTCTTGTCTTGTCTTGTCTTGTCTTGTCTTGTATGGTCTTTCATTTGTCTTGTCTTGTCTTGTCTTGTCTTGTCTTTCTTTTGTATTGTATTTGTCTTGTTTTGTCTTGTCTTTCTTGTCTTGTCTTGTCTTGTCTTGCCTTGTCTTGTCTTGTCTTGTCTTGTCTTGTCTTGTATGGTCTTTCTTTTGTCTTGTCTTTGTCTTGTCTTGTCTTTTGTCTTGTCTTGCCTTGTCTTATCTTGTCTTGTCTTGTATGGTCTTTCTTTTGTCTTGTCTTGTCTTGTCTTGTCTTGTCTTTTCTTGCCTTGCCTTGCTTTGCCTTGACTTGCCTTGCCTTGCCTTGCCTTGCATGGTCATGTCTTGTATGGTCTTGTCTTGTATGGTCTTGTCTTGCCTTGTCTTGTCTTGTCTTGTCTTGTCTTGTCTTGTCTTTCTTTTGTATTGTATTTGTCTTGTCTTGTCTTGTCTTTCTTGTCTTGTCTTGTCTTGTCTTGTCTTGTCTTGCCTTGCCTTGCCTTGCCTTGCTTTGCCTTGACTTGCCTTGCCTTGCCTTGCCTTGCATGGTCATGTCTTGTATGGTCTTGTCTTGTATGGTCTTTCTTTTGTCTTGTCTTGTCTTGTCTTGTCTTGTCTTGTATGGTCTTGTATGGTCTTTCATTTGTCTTGTCTTGTCTTGTCTTGTCTTGTCTTGTCTTTCTTTTGTATTGTATTGTATTTGTCTTGTCTTGTCTTGTCTTTCTTGTCTTGTCTTGTCTTGTCTTGCCTTGTCTTGTCTTGTCTTGTCTTGTCTTGTATGGTCTTTCTTTTGTCTTGTCTTTGTCTTGTCTTGTCTTTTGTCTTGTCTTGTCTTGCCTTGTCTTATCTTGTCTTGTCTTGTATGGTCTTTCTTTTGTCTTGTCTTGTCTTGTCTTGTCTTGCCTTGCCTTGCCTTGCTTTGCCTTGACTTGCCTTGCCTTGCCTTGCCTTGCATGGTCATGTCTTGTCTTGTCTTGTCTTGTCTTGTCGTCTTGTCTTGTCTTGTCTTGTCTTGTCTTGTCTTTCATTTGTCTTGTCTTGTCTTGTCTTGTCTTGTCTTGTCTTGTCTTTCATTTGTCTTGTCTTGTCTTGTCTTGTCTTGTCTTGCCTTGCCTTGCCTTGCCTTGCCTTGCTTTGCCTTGACTTGCCTTGCCTTGCCTTGCATGGTCATGTCTTGTATGGTCTTGTCTTGTATGGTCTTTCTTTTGTCTTGTCTTGTCTTGTCTTGTCTTGTCTTGTCTTGATTTGTCTTGTCTTGTCTTGTCTTGTCTTGTCTGGTATGGTCTTTCTTTTGTCTTGTCTTTGTCTTGTCTTGTCTTTTGTCTTGTCTTGTCTTGCCTTGTCTTGTCTTGTCTTGTCTTGTCTTGTCTTTCATTTGTCTTGTCTTGTCTTGTCTTGTCTTGTCTTTCATTTGTCTTCTCTTGTCTTGTCTTGTCTTGTCTTGTCTTGTCTTGTCTTGTCTTTCTTTTGTATTGTATTTGTCTTGTCTTGTCTTGTCTTGTCTTTCTTGTCTTGTCTTGTCTTGTCTTGTCTTGTCTTGCCTTGTCTTGTCTTGTCTTGTCTTGTCTTGTATGGTCTTTCTTTTGTCTTGTCTTTGTCTTGTCTTGTCTTTTGTCTTGTCTTGTCTTGCCTTGTCTTATCTTGTCTTGTCTTGTATGGTCTTTCTTTTGTCTTGTCTTTCTTTTGTATTGTATTTGTCTTGTCTTGTCTTGTCTTGTCTTTCTTGTCTTGTCTTGTCTTGTCTTGTCTTGCCTTGTCTTGTCTTGTCTTGTCTTGTCTTTTCTTGTATGGTCTTTCTTTTGTCTTGTCTTTGTCTTGTCTTGTCTTATCTTGTCTTGTCTTGTCTTGTCTTGTCTTTCTTTTGTATTGTATTTGTCTTGTCTTGTCTTGTCTTTCTTGTCTTGTCTTGTCTTGTCTTGTCTTGCCTTGCCTTGCATGGTCATGTCTTGTATGGTCTTGTCTTGTATGGTCTTTCTTTTGTCTTGTCTTGTCTTGTCTTGTCTTGTCTTGTCTTGTCTTGTCTTGTCTTGTCTTGTCTTGTCTTTCTTGTCTTGTCTTGTCTTGTCTTGTCTTGCCTTGTCTTGTCTTGTCTTGTCTTGTCTTGTCTTGTATGGTCTTTCTTTTGTCTTGTCTTTGTCTTGTCTTGTCTTTTGTCTTGTCTTTTGTCTTGTCTTTTGTCTTGTCTTGTCTTGCCTTGTCTTATCTTGTCTTGTCTTGTATGGTCTTTCATTTGTCTTGTCTTGTCTTGTCTTGTCTTGTCTTGTCTTGTTTTGTCTTGTCTTGTCTTGTCTTGTCTTGTCTTGTCTTGACTTTCTTTTGTCTTGTCTTGTCTTGCCTTGTCTTATCTTGTCTTGTCTTGTCTTGTCTTGTCTTGTCTTGTCTTGTCTTGTCTTGTCTTTCTTTTGTATTGTATTTGTCTTGTCTTGTCTTGTCTTTCTTGTCTTGTCTTGTCTTGTCTTGTCTTGTCTTGTCTTGTCTTGCCTTGCCTTGCCTTGCATGGTCATGTCTTGTATGGTCTTGTCTTGTATGGTCTTTCTTTTGTCTTGTCTTGTCTTGTCTTGTCTTGTCTTGTCTTGTCTTTCTTGTCTTGTCTTGTCTTGTCTTGTCTTGCCTTGTCTTGTCTTGTCTTGTCTTGTCTTGTATGGTCTTTCTTTTGTCTTGTCTTTGTCTTGTCTTGTCTTTTGTCTTGTCTTTTGTCTTGTCTTGTCTTGCCTTGTCTTATCTTGTCTTGTCTTGTCTTGTCTTGTCTTGTCTTTCTTTTGTATTGTATTTGTCTTGTCTTGTCTTGTCTTTCTTGTCTTGTCTTGTCTTGTCTTGTCTTGTCTTGCCTTGCCTTGCCTTGCTTTGCCTTGACTTGACTTGCCTTGCCTTGCCTTGCCTTGCATGGTCATGTCTTGTCTTGTCTTGTCTTGTCTTGTCTTGTCTTGTCTTGTCTTGTCTTGTCTTGTCTTGTCTTGTCTTTCTTGTCTTGTCTTGTCTTTCTTTTGTATTGTATTTGTCTTGTCTTGTCTTGTCTTTCTTGTCTTGTCTTGTCGTGTCTTGATTTGTCTTGTCTTGTCTTGTCTTGTCTTGTCTTGTATGGTCTTTCTTTTGTCTTGTCTTTGTCTTGTCTTGTCTTTTGTCTTGTCTTGTCTTGCATTGTCTTATCTTGTCTTGTCTTGTATGGTCTTTCTTTTGTCTTGTCTTGTCTTGTCTTGTCTTGTCTTGTCTTGTCTTGTCTTGTATGGTCTTGTCTTGTATGGTCTTGTCTTGTATGGTCTTTCTTTTGTCTTGTCTTGTCTTGCCTTGCCTTGCCTTGCCTTGCCTTGCCTTGCCTTGCCTTGCCTTGCCTTGCATGGTCATGTCTTGTATGGTCTTGTCTTGTATGGTCTTTCTTTTGTCTTGTCCTGTCTTGTCTTGTCTTGTCTTGTCTTGTCTTGTCTTGTCTTTCTTTTGTATTGTATTTGTCTTGTCTTGTCTTGTCTTTCTTGTCCTGTCTTGTCTTGTCTTGTCTTGCCTTGCCTTGCCTTGCCTTGCCTTGCTTTGCCTTGCCTTGCTTTGCCTTGCTTTGCCTTGACTTGCCTTGCCTTGCCTTGCCTTGCATGGTCATGTCTTGTCTTTCTTGTCTTGTCTTGTCTTGTCTTGTCTTGCCTTGTCTTGTCTTGTCTTGTCTTGTCTTGTCTTGTCTTGTATGGTCTTTCTTTTGTCTTGTCTTTGTCTTTACTTGTCTTTTGTCTTGTCTTGTCTTGCCTTGTCTTATCTTGTCTTGTCTTGTCTTGTCTTGTCCTTCTTTTGTATTGTATTTGTCTTGTCTTGTCTTGTCTTTCTTGTCTTGTCTTGTCTTGTCTTGTCTTGTCTTGTCTTGCCTTGCCTTGCCTTGCCTTGCTTTGCCTTGACTTGCCTTGCCTTGCCTTGCCTTGCATGGTCATGTCTTGTATGGTCTTGTCTTGTATGGTCTTTCTTTTGTCTTGTCTTGTCTTGTCTTGTCTTGTCTTGTCTTGTCTTGTCGTCTTGTCTTGTCTTGTCTTGTCTTGTCTTGTCTTTCATTTGTCTTGTCTTGTCTTGTCTTGTCTTTCATTTGTCTTGTCTTGTCTTGTCTTGTCTTGTCTTGCCTTGCCTTGCCTTGCCTTGCCTTGCTTTGCCTTGACTTGCCTTGCCTTGCCTTGCATGGTCATGTCTTGTATGGTCTTGTCTTGTATGGTCTTTCTTTTGTCTTGTCTTGTCTTGTCTTGTCTTGTCTTGTCTTGTCTTGATTTGTCTTGTCTTGTCTTGTCTTGTCTTGTCTTGTCTTGTCTTGTATGGTCTTTCTTTTGTCTTGTCTTTGTCTTGTCTTGTCTTGTCTTGTCTTGTCTTGTCTTTCATTTGTCTTGTCTTGTCTTGTCTTGTCTTGTCTTTCATTTGTCTTCTCTTGTCTTGTCTTGTCTTGTCTTGTCTTGTCTTGTCTTGTCTTTCTTTTGTATTGTATTTGTCTTGTCTTGTCTTGTCTTGTCTTTCTTGTCTTGTCTTGTCTTGTCTTGTCTTGTCTTGCCTTGTCTTGTCTTGTCTTGTCTTGTCTTGTATGGTCTTTCTTTTGTCTTGTCTTTGTCTTGTCTTGTCTTTTGTCTTGTCTTGTCTTGCCTTGTCTTATCTTGTCTTGTCTTGTATGGTCTTTCTTTTGTCTTGTCTTTCTTTTGTATTGTATTTGTCTTGTCTTGTCTTGTCTTGTCTTTCTTGTCTTGTCTTGTCTTGTCTTGTCTTGCCTTGTCTTGTCTTGTCTTGTCTTGTCTTTTCTTGTATGGTCTTTCTTTTGTCTTGTCTTTGTCTTGTCTTGTCTTATCTTGTCTTGTCTTGTCTTGTCTTGTCTTTCTTTTGTATTGTATTTGTCTTGTCTTGTCTTGTCTTTCTTGTCTTGTCTTGTCTTGTCTTGTCTTGCCTTGCCTTGCATGGTCATGTCTTGTATGGTCTTGTCTTGTATGGTCTTTCTTTTGTCTTGTCTTGTCTTGTCTTGTCTTGTCTTGTCTTGTCTTGTCTTGTCTTGTCTTGTCTTGTCTTTCTTGTCTTGTCTTGTCTTGTCTTGTCTTGCCTTGTCTTGTCTTGTCTTGTCTTGTCTTGTCTTGTATGGTCTTTCTTTTGTCTTGTCTTTGTCTTGTCTTGTCTTTTGTCTTGTCTTTTGTCTTGTCTTTTGTCTTGTCTTGTCTTGCCTTGTCTTATCTTGTCTTGTCTTGTATGGTCTTTCATTTGTCTTGTCTTGTCTTGTCTTGTCTTGTCTTGTCTTGTTTTGTCTTGTCTTGTCTTGTCTTGTCTTGTCTTGTCTTGTCTTGACTTTCTTTTGTCTTGTCTTGTCTTGCCTTGTCTTATCTTGTCTTGTCTTGTCTTGTCTTGTCTTGTCTTGTCTTGTCTTGTCTTGTCTTTCTTTTGTATTGTATTTGTCTTGTCTTGTCTTGTCTTTCTTGTCTTGTCTTGTCTTGTCTTGTCTTGTCTTGTCTTGTCTTGCCTTGCCTTGCCTTGCATGGTCATGTCTTGTATGGTCTTGTCTTGTATGGTCTTTCTTTTGTCTTGTCTTGTCTTGTCTTGTCTTGTCTTGTCTTGTCTTTCTTGTCTTGTCTTGTCTTGTCTTGTCTTGCCTTGTCTTGTCTTGTCTTGTCTTGTCTTGTATGGTCTTTCTTTTGTCTTGTCTTTGTCTTGTCTTGTCTTTTGTCTTGTCTTTTGTCTTGTCTTGTCTTGCCTTGTCTTATCTTGTCTTGTCTTGTCTTGTCTTGTCTTGTCTTTCTTTTGTATTGTATTTGTCTTGTCTTGTCTTGTCTTTCTTGTCTTGTCTTGTCTTGTCTTGTCTTGTCTTGCCTTGCCTTGCCTTGCTTTGCCTTGACTTGACTTGCCTTGCCTTGCCTTGCCTTGCATGGTCATGTCTTGTCTTGTCTTGTCTTGTCTTGTCTTGTCTTGTCTTGTCTTGTCTTGTCTTGTCTTGTCTTGTCTTTCTTGTCTTGTCTTGTCTTTCTTTTGTATTGTATTTGTCTTGTCTTGTCTTGTCTTTCTTGTCTTGTCTTGTCGTGTCTTGATTTGTCTTGTCTTGTCTTGTCTTGTCTTGTCTTGTATGGTCTTTCTTTTGTCTTGTCTTTGTCTTGTCTTGTCTTTTGTCTTGTCTTGTCTTGCATTGTCTTATCTTGTCTTGTCTTGTATGGTCTTTCTTTTGTCTTGTCTTGTCTTGTCTTGTCTTGTCTTGTCTTGTCTTGTATGGTCTTGTCTTGTATGGTCTTGTCTTGTATGGTCTTTCTTTTGTCTTGTCTTGTCTTGCCTTGCCTTGCCTTGCCTTGCCTTGCCTTGCCTTGCCTTGCCTTGCCTTGCATGGTCATGTCTTGTATGGTCTTGTCTTGTATGGTCTTTCTTTTGTCTTGTCCTGTCTTGTCTTGTCTTGTCTTGTCTTGTCTTGTCTTGTCTTTCTTTTGTATTGTATTTGTCTTGTCTTGTCTTGTCTTTCTTGTCCTGTCTTGTCTTGTCTTGTCTTGCCTTGCCTTGCCTTGCCTTGCCTTGCTTTGCCTTGCCTTGCTTTGCCTTGCTTTGCCTTGACTTGCCTTGCCTTGCCTTGCCTTGCATGGTCATGTCTTGTCTTTCTTGTCTTGTCTTGTCTTGTCTTGTCTTGCCTTGTCTTGTCTTGTCTTGTCTTGTCTTGTCTTGTCTTGTATGGTCTTTCTTTTGTCTTGTCTTTGTCTTTACTTGTCTTTTGTCTTGTCTTGTCTTGCCTTGTCTTATCTTGTCTTGTCTTGTCTTGTCTTGTCTTGTCTTGCCTTGCCTTGCCTTGCCTTGCCTTGCCTTGCCTTGCCTTGCATGGTCATGTCTTGTCTTGTCTTGTCTTGTCTTGTCTTGTCTTTCTTGTCTTGTCTTGTCTTGTCTTGCCTTGCCTTGCCTTGCCTTGCTTTGCCTTGCTTTGCCTTGACTTGCCTTGCCTTGCATGGTCATGTCTTGTCTTGTCTTGTCTTGTATGGTCTTTCATTTGTCTTGTCTTGTCTTGTCTTTGTCTTGTCTTGTCTTGTCTTGTCTTGTCTTGTCTTGCCTTGCCTTGTCTTGTCTTGCCTTGCCTTGCCTTGCCTTGCCTTGCCTTGCCTTGCATGGTCATGTCTTGTATGGTCTTGTCTTGTATGGTCTTGTCTTGCCTTGTCTTGTCTTGTCTTGTATGGTCTTTCTTTTGTCTTGTCTTGTCTTTGTCTTGTCTTGTCTTGTCTTTTGTCTTGTCTTGTCTTTTGTCTTGTCTTTTGTCTTGTCTTTTGTCTTTTGTCTTGTCTTGTCTTGTCTTGTCTTGTCTGGCCTTGTCTTGTCTTGTCTTGTCTTGTCTTGTCTTGCCTTGCCTTGCCTTGCCTTGCCTTGCTTTGCCTTGCCTTGCTTTGCCTTGACTTGCCTTGCCTTGCCTTGCATGGTCATGTCTTGTATGGTCTTGTCTTGTATGGTCTTGTCTTGCCTTGTCTTGTCTTGTCTTGTCTTGTCTTGTCTTGTATGGTCTTTCTTTTGTCTTGTCTTTGTCTTGTCTTGTCTTTTGTCTTGTCTTGTCTTGCCTTGTCTTTTCTTGTCTTGTCTTGTATGGTCTTTCTTTTGTCTTGTCTTTGTCTTGTCTTGTCTTGTCTTTTGTCTTGTCTTGTCTTGTCTTTTGTCTTGTCTTTTGTCTTGTCTTTTGTCTTGTCGTGTCGTGTCGTGTCTTGCCTTGCCTTGCCTTGCCTTGCCTTGTCTTGTCTTGTATGGTCTTTCATTTGTATTGTCTTGTCTTGTCTTGTCTTGTCTTGTCTTGCCTTGCCTTGCCTTGCCTTGCCTTGCCTTGCCTTGCCTTGCATGGTCATGTCTTGTCTTGTCTTGTCTTGTCTTGTCTTTCTTGTCTTGTCTTGTCTTGTCTTGCCTTGCCTTGCCTTGCCTTGCCTTGCTTTGCCTTGACTTGCCTTGCCTTGCATGGTCATGTCTTGTCTTGTCTTGTCTTGTATGGTCTTTCATTTGTCTTGTCTTGTCTTGTCTTTGTCTTGTCTTGTCTTGTCTTGTCTTGTCTTGCCTTGCCTTGCCTTGCCTTGCCTTGCATGGTCATGTCTTGTATGGTCTTGTCTTGTATGGTCTTGTCTTGCCTTGTCTTGTCTTGTCTTGTATGGTCTTTCTTTTGTCTTGTCTTGTCTTTGTCTTGTCTTGTCTTGTCTTGTCTTGTCTTTTGTCTTGTCTTGTCTTTTGTCTTGTCTTTTGTCTTGTCTTTTGTCTCTTGTCTTGTCTTGTCTTGTCTTGTCTTGTCTTGTCTGGCCTTGCCTTGTCTTGTCTTGTCTTGTATGGTCTTGTCTTGTCTTGTCTTGTCTTGTCTTGCCTTGTCTTATCTTGTCTTGTCTTGTATGGTCTTTCTTTTGTCTTGTCTTGTCTTGTCTTGTCTTGTCTTGTCTTGTCTTGTATGGTCTTGTCTTGTATGGTCTTGTCTTGTATGGTCTTTCTTTTGTCTTGTCTTGTCTTGCCTTGCCTTGCCTTGCCTTGCCTTGCCTTGCCTTGCATGGTCATGTCTTGTATGGTCTTGTCTTGTATGGTCTTTCTTTTGTCTTGTCTTGTCTTGTCTTGTCTTGTCTTGTCTTGTCTTGTCTTGTCTTGTCTTGTCTTGTCTTGTCTTGTCTTGTCTTGTCTTGTCTTGTCTTTCTTTTGTATTGTATTTGTCTTGTCTTGTCTTGTCTTTCTTGTCTTGTCTTGTCTTGTCTTGTCTTGTCTTGCCTTGCCTTGCCTTGCTTTGCCTTGCCTTGCTTTGCCTTGACTTGCCTTGCCTTGCCTTGCCTTGCATGGTCATGTCTTGTATGGTCTTGTCTTGTATGGTCTTGTCTTGCCTTGTCTTGTCTTGTCTTGTCTTGTATGGTCTTTCTTTTGTCTTGTCTTTGTCTTGTCTTGTCTTTTGTCTTGTCTTGTCTTGCCTTGTCTTTTCTTGTCTTGTCTTGTATGGTCTTTCTTTTGTCTTGTCTTTGTCTTGTCTTGTCTTGTCTTTTGTCTTGTCTTTTGTCTTGTCTTTTGTCTTGTCGTGTCGTGTCGTGTCTTGCCTTGCCTTGCCTTGCCTTGCCTTGCCTTGTCTTGTCTTGTATGGTCTTTCATTTGTATTGTCTTGTCTTGTCTTGTCTTGTCTTGTCTTGTCTTGCCTTGCCTTGCCTTGCCTTGCCTTGCCTTGCCTTGCCTTGCATGGTCATGTCTTGTCTTGTCTTGTCTTGTCTTGTCTTGTCTTTCTTGTCTTGTCTTGTCTTGTCTTGCCTTGCCTTGCCTTGCCTTGCTTTGCCTTGCTTTGCCTTGACTTGCCTTGCCTTGCATGGTCATGTCTTGTCTTGTCTTGTCTTGTATGGTCTTTCATTTGTCTTGTCTTGTCTTGTCTTTGTCTTGTCTTGTCTTGTCTTGTCTTGTCTTGTCTTGCCTTGCCTTGTCTTGTCTTGCCTTGCCTTGCCTTGCCTTGCCTTGCCTTGCCTTGCATGGTCATGTCTTGTATGGTCTTGTCTTGTATGGTCTTGTCTTGCCTTGTCTTGTCTTGTCTTGTATGGTCTTTCTTTTGTCTTGTCTTGTCTTTGTCTTGTCTTGTCTTGTCTTTTGTCTTGTCTTGTCTTTTGTCTTGTCTTTTGTCTTGTCTTTTGTCTTTTGTCTTGTCTTGTCTTGTCTTGTCTTGTCTGGCCTTGTCTTGTCTTGTCTTGTCTTGTCTTGTCTTGCCTTGCCTTGCCTTGCCTTGCCTTGCTTTGCCTTGCCTTGCTTTGCCTTGACTTGCCTTGCCTTGCCTTGCCTTGCATGGTCATGTCTTGTATGGTCTTGTCTTGTATGGTCTTGTCTTGCCTTGTCTTGTCTTGTCTTGTCTTGTCTTGTCTTGTATGGTCTTTCTTTTGTCTTGTCTTTGTCTTGTCTTGTCTTTTGTCTTGTCTTGTCTTGCCTTGTCTTTTCTTGTCTTGTCTTGTATGGTCTTTCTTTTGTCTTGTCTTTGTCTTGTCTTGTCTTGTCTTTTGTCTTGTCTTGTCTTGTCTTTTGTCTTGTCTTTTGTCTTGTCTTTTGTCTTGTCGTGTCGTGTCGTGTCTTGCCTTGCCTTGCCTTGCCTTGCCTTGTCTTGTCTTGTATGGTCTTTCATTTGTATTGTCTTGTCTTGTCTTGTCTTGTCTTGTCTTGCCTTGCCTTGCCTTGCCTTGCCTTGCCTTGCCTTGCCTTGCCTTGCCTTGCATGGTCATGTCTTGTCTTGTCTTGTCTTGTCTTGTCTTTCTTGTCTTGTCTTGTCTTGTCTTGCCTTGCCTTGCCTTGCCTTGCCTTGCTTTGCCTTGACTTGCCTTGCCTTGCATGGTCATGTCTTGTCTTGTCTTGTCTTGTATGGTCTTTCATTTGTCTTGTCTTGTCTTGTCTTTGTCTTGTCTTGTCTTGTCTTGTCTTGTCTTGTCTTGTCTTGCCTTGCCTTGCCTTGCCTTGCCTTGCATGGTCATGTCTTGTATGGTCTTGTCTTGTATGGTCTTGTCTTGCCTTGTCTTGTCTTGTCTTGTATGGTCTTTCTTTTGTCTTGTCTTGTCTTTGTCTTGTCTTGTCTTGTCTTGTCTTTTGTCTTGTCTTGTCTTTTGTCTTGTCTTTTGTCTTGTCTTTTGTCTCTTGTCTTGTCTTGTCTTGTCTTGTCTTGTCTTGTCTGGCCTTGCCTTGTCTTGTCTTGTCTTGTATGGTCTTGTCTTGTCTTGTCTTGTCTTGTCTTGTCTTGTCTTGTCTTGTCTTGTCTTGCCTTGCCTTGCCTTGCATGGTCATGTCTTGTATGGTCTTGTCTTGTATGGTCTTTCTTTTGTCTTGTCTTGTCTTGTCTTGTCTTGTCTTGTCTTGTCTTTCTTGTCTTGTCTTGTCTTGTCTTGTCTTGCCTTGTCTTGTCTTGTCTTGTCTTGTCTTGTCTTGTATGGTCTTTCTTTTGTCTTGTCTTTGTCTTGTCTTGTCTTTTGTCTTGTCTTGTCTTGCCTTGTCTTATCTTGTCTTGTCTTGACTTGTCTTGTCTTTCTTTTGTATTGTATTTGTCTTGTCTTGTCTTGTCTTTCTTGTCTTGTCTTGTCTTGTCTTGCCTTGCCTTGCCTTGCCTTGCTTTGCCTTGACTTGCCTTGCCTTGCCTTGCCTTGCATGGTCATGTCTTGTATGGTCTTGTCTTGTATGGTCTTTCTTTTGTCTTGTCTTGTCTTGTCTTGTCTTGTCTTGTCTTGTCGTCTTGTCTTGTCTTGTCTTGTCTTGTCTTGTCTTGTCTTTCTTGTCTTGTCTTGTCTTTCTTTTGTATTGTATTTGTCTTGTCTTGTCTTGTCTTTCTTGTCTTGTCTTGTCGTGTCTTGATTTGTCTTGTCTTGTCTTGTCTTGTCTTGTCTTGTATGGTCTTTCTTTTGTCTTGTCTTTGTCTTGTCTTGTCTTTTGTCTTGTCTTGTCTTGCCTTGTCTTATCTTGTCTTGTCTTGTATGGTCTTTCTTTTGTCTTGTCTTGTCTTGTCTTGTCTTGTCTTGTCTTGTCTTGTCTTGTCTTGTCTTGTATGGTCTTGTCTTGTATGGTCTTTCTTTTGTCTTGCCTTGCCTTGCCTTGCCTTGCCTTGCCTTGCATGGTCATGTCTTGTATGGTCTTGTCTTGTATGGTCTTTCTTTTGTCTTGTCTTGTCTTGTCTTGTCTTGTCTTGTCTTGTCTTTCTTTTGTATTGTATTTGTCTTGTCTTGTCTTGTCTTTCTTGTCTTGTCTTGTCTTGTCTTGTCTTGCCTTGCCTTGCCTTGCCTTGCCTTGCTTTGCCTTGCCTTGCTTTGCCTTGCTTTGCCTTGACTTGCCTTGCCTTGCCTTGCCTTGCATGGTCATGTCTTGTATGGTCTTGTCTTGTATGGTCTTGTCTTGCCTTGTCTTGTCTTGTCTTGTCTTGTCTTGTCTTGTATGGTCTTTCTTTTGTCTTGTCTTTGTCTTGTCTTGTCTTTTGTCTTGTCTTGTCTTGCCTTGTCTTTTCTTGTCTTGTCTTGTATGGTCTTTCTTTTGTCTTGTCTTTGTCTTGTCTTGTCTTGTCTTTTGTCTTGTCTTGTCTTGTCTTTTGTCTTGTCTTTTGTCTTGTCTTTTGTCTTGTCGTGTCGTGTCGTGTCTTGCCTTGCATTTGCCTTGCCTTGCCTTGCCTTGCCTTGTCTTGTCTTGTATGGTCTTTCATTTGTATTGTCTTGTCTTTGTCTTGTCTTGTCTTGTCTTGTCTTGTCTTGCCTTGCCTTGCCTTGCCTTGCCTTGCCTTGCCTTGCCTTGCATGGTCATGTCTTGTCTTGTCTTGTCTTGTCTTGTCTTGTCTTGTCTTTCTTGTCTTGTCTTGTCTTGTCTTGCCTTGCCTTGCCTTGCCTTGCCTTGCTTTGCCTTGACTTGCCTTGCCTTGCATGGTCATGTCTTGTCTTGTCTTGTCTTGTATGGTCTTTCATTTGTCTTGTCTTGTCTTGTCTTTGTCTTGTCTTGTCTTGTCTTGTCTTGTCTTGCCTTGCCTTGCCTTGCCTTGCCTTGCCTTGCCTTGCCTTGCATGGTCATGTCTTGTATGGTCTTGTCTTGTATGGTCTTGTCTTGCCTTGTCTTGTCTTGTCTTGTTTGGTCTTTCTTTTGTCTTGTCTTGTCTTTGTCTTGTCTTGTCTTTTGTCTTGTCTTGTCTTTTGTCTTGTCTTTTGTCTTGTCTTTTGTCTTTTGTCTTGTCTTGTCTTGTCTTGTCTTGTCTGGCCTTGCCTTGTCTTGTCTTGTCTTGTCTTGCCTTTCCTTGCCTTGCCTTGCCTTGCCTTGCCTTGCCTTGCCTTGCTTTGCCTTTCCTTGCTTTGCCTTGACTTGCCTTGCCTTGCCTTGCCTTGCATGGTCATGTCTTGTCTTGTCTTGTCTTGTATGGTCTTTCTTTTGTCTTGTCTTTGTCTTGTCTTGTCTTTTGTCTTGTCTTGTCTTGCCTTGTCTTTTCTTGTCTTGTCTTGTATGGTCTTTCTTTTGTCTTGTCTTTGTCTTGTCTTGTCTTGTCTTTTGTCTTGTCTTGTCTTGTCTTTTGTCTTGTCTTTTGTCTTGTCTTTTGTCTTGTCGTGTCGTGTCGTGTCTTGCCTTGCCTTGCCTTGCCTTGCCTTGCCTTGTCTTGTCTTGTCTTGTATGGTCTTTCATTTGTATTGTCTTGTCTTTGTCTTGTCTTGTCTTGTCTTGCCTTGCCTTGCATTGCCTTGCCTTGCCTTGCCTTGCATGGTCATGTCTTGTCTTGTCTTGTCTTGTCTTGTCTTGTCTTGTCTTTCTTGTCTTGTCTTGTCTTCTCTTGTCTTGCCTTGCCTTGCCTTGACTTGCCTTGCCTTGCATGGTCATGTCTTGTCTTGTCTTGTCTTGTATGGTCTTTCATTTGTCTTGTCTTGTCTTGTCTTTGTCTTGTCTTGTCTTGTCTTGTCTTGTCTTGTCTTGTCTTGTCTTGCCTTGCCTTGCCTTGCCTTGCCTTGCCTTGCCTTGCCTTGCATGGTCATGTCTTGTATGGTCTTGTCTTGTATGGTCTTGTCTTGCCTTGTCTTGTCTTGTCTTGTATGGTCTTTCTTTTGTCTTGTCTTGTCTTTGTCTTGTCTTGTCTTTTGTCTTGTCTTGTCTTTTGTCTTGTCTTTTGTCTTGTCTTTTGTCTTTTGTCTTGTCTTGTCTTGTCTTGTCTTGTCTTGTCTGGCCTTGCCTTGTCTTGTCTTGTCTTGTCTTGTCTTGTCTTGTCTTGTCTTGTCTTGTATGGTCTTGTCTTGTCTTGTCTTGTCTTGTCTTTCCTTGCCTTGCCTTGCCTTGCCTTGCCTTGTCTTGCCTTGTCTTGTATGGTCTTGTCTTGTATGGTCTTGTCTTGTATGGTCTTGTCTTGCCTTGTCTTGTCTTGTCTTGTATGGTCTTTCTTTTGTCTTGTATTTGTCTTGTCTTGTCTTTCTTGTCTTGTCTTGTCTTGTCTTGTCTTGTATGGTCTTTCATTTGTCTTGTCTTGTCTTGTCTTTGTCTTGTCTTGTCTTGTCTTGTCTTGTCTTGTATGGTCTTTCATTTGTCTTGTCTTCTCTTGTCTTGTCTTGTCTTGTCTTGTCTTGTATGGTCTTGTCTTGTATGGTCTTTCTTTTGTCTTGTCTTGTCTTGTCTTGTCTTGTCTTGCCTTGCCTTGCCTTGCCTTGCCTTGCATGGTCATGTCTTGTATGGTCTTGTCTTGTATGGTCTTGTCTTGTATGGTCTTTCTTTTGTCTTGTCTTGTCTTGTCTTGTCTTGCCTTGCCTTGCCTTGCCTTGCCTTGCATGGTCATGTCTTGTATGGTCTTGTCTTGTATGGTCTTTCTCTTGTCTTGTCTTGTCTTGTCTTGTCTTGTCTTTCTTTTGTATTGTATTTGTCTTGTCTTGTCTTGTCTTTCTTGTCTTGTCTTGTCTTGTCTTGTCTTGCCTTGCCTTGCCTTGCCTTGCTTTGCCTTGACTTGCCTTGCCTTGCCTTGCCTTGCATGGTCATGTCTTGTATGGTCTTGCCTTGTATGGTCTTGTCTTGCCTTGTCTTGTCTTGTCTTGTCTTGTCTTGTCTTGTCTTGTATGGTCTTTCTTTTGTCTTGTCTTTGTCTTGTCTTGTCTTTTGTCTTGTCTAGTCTTGCCTTGTCTTTTCTTGTCTTGTCTTGTATGGTCTTTCTTTTGTCTTGTCTTTGTCTTGTCTTGTCTTGTCTTTTGTCTTGTCTTGTCTTGTCGTCTTGTCTTTTGTCTTGTCGTGTCGTGTCGTGTCGTGTCTTGCCTTGCCTTGCCTTGCCTTGCCTTGCCTTGCCTTGCCTTGCCTTGCCTTGCCTTGCCTTGCCTTGTCTTGTCTTGTATGGTCTTTCATTTGTCTTGTCTTGTCTTGTCTTGTCTTTCTTGTCTTGTCTTGTCTTGTCTTGTCTTGCCTTGCCTTGCCTTGCCTTGCTTTGCCTTGACTTGCCTTGCCTTGCATGGTCATGTCTTGTCTTGTCTTGTCTTGTATGGTCTTTCATTTGTCTTGTCTTGTCTTGTCTTGTCTTGCCTTGCCTTGCCTTGCCTTGCCTTGCCTTGCATGGTCATGTCTTGTATGGTATTGTCTTGTATGGTCTTGTCTTGTATGGTCTTTCTTTTGTCTTGTCTTGTCTTTGTCTTGTCTTGTCTTTTGTCTTGTCTTGTCTTTTGTCTTGTCTTTTGTCTTGTCTTTTGTCTTTTGTCTTGTCTTGTCTTGTCTTGTCTGGCCTTGCCTTGTCTTGTCTTGTCTTGTCTTGTCTTGTATGGTCTTGTCTTGTCTTGTCTTGTCTTGTCTTTCCTTGCCTTGCCTTGCCTTGCCTTGTCTTGCCTTGTCTTGTATGGTCTTGTCTTGTATAGTCTTGTCTTGTATGGTCTTGTCTTGCCTTGTCTTGTCTTGTCTTGTCTTGTCTTGTATGGTCTTTCTTTTGTCTTGTATTTGTCTTGTCTTGTCTTTCTTGTCTTGTCTTGTCTTGTCTTGTCTTGTATGGTCTTTCATTTGTCTTGTCTTGTCTTGTCTTTGTCTTGTCTTGTCTTGTCTTGTCTTGTATGGTCTTTCATTTGTCTTGTCTTGTCTTGTCTTGTCTTGTCTTGTCTTGTATGGTCTTGTCTTGTATGGTCTTTCTTTTGTCTTGTCTTGTCTTGTCTTGTCTTGCCTTGCCTTGCCTTGCCTTGCCTTGCCTTGCATGGTCATGTCTTGTATGGTCTTGTCTTGTATGGTCTTGTCTTGTATGGTCTTTCTTTTGTCTTGTCTTGTCTTGTCTTGTCTTGCCTTGCCTTGCCTTGCCTTGCCTTTCCTTGCCTTGCATGGTCATGTCTTATATGGTCTTGTCTTGTATGGTCTTTCTTTTGTCTTGTCTTGTCTTGTCTTGTCTTGTCTTGTCTTTCATTTGTCTTGTCTTGTCTTGTCTTGTCTTGTCTTGTCTTGTCTTTCTTTTGTATTGTATTTGTCTTGTCTTGTCTTGTCTTTCTTGTCTTGTCTTGTCTTGTCTTGTCTTGCCTTGCCTTGCCTTGCCTTGCCTTGCTTTGCCTTGACTTGCCTTTCCTTGCATGGTCATGTCTTGTCTTGTCTTGTCTTGTATGGTCTTTCATTTGTCTTGTCTTGTCTTGTCTTTGTCTTGTCTTGTCTTGTCTTGTCTTGTCTTGCCTTGCCTTGCCTTGCCTTGCCTTGCCTTGCCTTGCCTTGCCTTGCCTTGCCTTGCCTTGCCTTGCCTTGCCTTGCCTTGCCTTGCATGGTCATGTCTTGTATGGTCTTGTCTTGTATGGTCTTGTCTTGCCTTGTCTTGTCTTGTCTTGTATGGTCTTTCTTTTGTCTTGTCTTGTCTTTGTCTTGTCTTGTCTTTTGTCTTGTCTTGTCTTTTGTCTTGTCTTTTGTCTTTTGTCTTGTCTTGTCTTGTCTTGTCTTGTCTTGTCTTGTCTGGCCTTGCCTTGTCTTGTCTTGTCTTGTCTTGTCTTGTATGGTCTTGTCTTGTCTTGTCTTGTCTTGTCTTTCCTTGCCTTGCCTTGTCTTGCCTTGTCTTGTATGGTCTTGTCTTGTATGGTCTTGTCTTGTATGGTCTTGTCTTGCCTTGTCTTGTCTTGTCTTGTCTTGTCTTGTATGGTCTTTCTTTTGTCTTGTATTTGTCTTGTCTTGTCTTTCTTGTCTTGTCTTGTCTTGTCTTGTCTTGTATGGTCTTTCATTTGTCTTGTCTTGTCTTTGTATTGTCTTGTCTTGTCTTGTATGGTCTTTCATTTGTCTTGTCTTGTCTTGTCTTGTCTTGTCTTGTCTTGTATGGTCTTGTCTTGTATGGTCTTTCTTTTGTCTTGTCTTGTCTTGTCTTGCCTTGCCTAGCCTTGCCTTGCCTTGCCTTGCCTTGCCTTGCATGGTCATGTCTTGTATGGTCTTGTCTTGTATGGTCTTGTCTTGTATGGTCTTTCTTTTGTCTTGTCTTGTCTTGTCTTGTCTTGCCTTGCCTTGCCTTGCCTTGCCTTTCCTTGCCTTGCATGGTCATGTCTTGTATGGTCTTGTCTTGTATGGTCTTTCTTTTGTCTTGTCTTGTCTTGTCTTGTCTTGTCTTGTCTTGTCTTTCATTTGTCTTGTCTTGTCTTGTCTTGTCTTGTCTTGTCTTGTCTTGTCTTTCTTTTGTATTGTATTTGTCTTGTCTTGTCTTGTCTTTCTTGTCTTGTCTTGTCTTGTCTTGTCTTGCCTTGCCTTGCCTTGCCTTGCTTTGCCTTGACTTGCCTTGCCTTGCCTTGCATGGTCATGTCTTGTATGGTCTTGTCTTGTATGGTCTTGTCTTGTAAGGTCTTGTCTTGTAAGGTCTTGTCTTGTATGGTCTTTCTTTTGTCTTGTCTTTGTCTTGTCTTGTCTATTGTCTTGTCTTGTCTTGCCTTGTCTTATCTTGTCTTGTCTTGTATGGTCTTTCTTTTGTCTTGTCTTTGTCTTGTCTTGTCTTGTCTTTTGACTTGTCTTGTCTTGTCTTTTGTCTTGTCTTTTGTCTTGTCTTTTGTCTTTTGTCTTGTCGTGTCGTGTCGTGTCGTGCCTTGCCTTGCCTTGCCTTGCCTTGCCTTGCCTTGCCTTGCCTTGCCTTGCCTTGCCTTGTCTTGTATGGTCTTTCATTTGTCTTGTCCTGTCTTTGTCTTGTCTTGTCTTGTCTTGTCTTGCCTTGCCTTGCCTTGCCTTGCCTTGCATGGTCATGTCTTGTCTTGTCTTTGTCTTGTCTTGTCTTTTGTCTTGTCTTGTCTTGTCTTTTGTCTTGTCTTTTGTCTTGTCTTTTGTCTTGTCTTGTCGTGTCGTGTCGTGTCGTGTCTTGCCTTGCCTTGCCTTGCCTTGCCTTGCCTTGCCTTGCCTTGTCTTGTCTTGTATGGTCTTTCATTTGTCTTGTCTTGTCTTGTCTTGTCTTGTCTTGTCTTGCCTTGCCTTGCCTTGCCTTGCCTTGCCTTGCATGGTCTTGTCTTGTCTTGTCTTGTCTTGTCTTGCCTTGCCTTGCCTTGCCTTGCCTTGCCTTGCCTTGCTTTGCCTTGACTTGCCTTGCCTTGCCTTGTCTTGTATGGTCTTTCATTTGTCTTGTCTTGTCTTGTCTTGCCTTGCCTTGCCTTGCCTTGCCTTGCCTTGCCTTGCCTTGCCTTGCCTTGCCTTGCCTTGCCTTGCCTTGCCTTGCATGGTCATGTCTTGTCTTGTCTTGTCTTGTCTTGTCTTGTCTTGTCTTGTCTTGTCTTGTCTTTCTTGTCTTGTCTTGTCTTGTCTTGTCTTGCCTTGCCTTGCCTTGCCTTGCTTTGCCTTGACTTGCCTTGCCTTGCATGGTCATGTCTTGTCTTGTCTTGTCTTGTATGGTCTTTCATTTGTCTTGTCTTGTCTTGTCTTGTCTTGTCTTGCCTTGCCTTGCCTTGCCTTGCCTTGCCTTGCATGGTCATGTCTTGTATGGTCTTGTCTTGTATGGTCTTGTCTTGTATGGTCTTTCTTTTGTCTTGTCTTGTCTTTGTCTTGTCTTGTCTTTTGTCTTGTCTTGTCTTTTGTCTTGTCTTTTGTCTTGTCTTTTGTCTTTTGTCTTGTCTTGTCTTGTCTTGTCTGGCCTTGCCTTGTCTTGTCTTGTCTTGTCTTGTCTTGTATGGTCTTGTCTTGTCTTGTCTTGTCTTGTCTTTCCTTGCCTTGCCTTGCCTTGCCTTGTCTTGCCTTGTCTTGTATGGTCTTGTCTTGTATGGTCTTGTCTTGTATGGTTTTGTCTTGCCTTGTCTTGTCTTGTCTTGTCTTGTCTTGTATGGTCTTTCTTTTGTCTTGTATTTGTCTTGTCTTGTCTTTCTTGTCTTGTCTTGTCTTGTCTTGTCTTGTATGGTCTTTCATTTGTCTTGTCTTGTCTTGTCTTTGTCTTGTCTTGTCTTGTCTTGTCTTGTATGGTCTTTCATTTGTCTTGTCTTGTCTTGTCTTGTCTTGTCTTGTATGGTCTTGTCTTGTATGGTCTTTCTTTTGTCTTGTCTTGTCTTGTCTTGTCTTGCCTTGCCTTGCCTTGCCTTGCATGGTCATGTCTTGTATGGTCTTGTCTTGTATGGTCTTGTCTTGTATGGTCTTTCTTTTGTCTTGTCTTGTCTTGTCTTGTCTTGCCTTGCCTTGCCTTGCCTTGCCTTTCCTTGCCTTGCATGGTCATGTCTTATATGGTCTTGTCTTGTATGGTCTTTCTTTTGTCTTGTCTTGTCTTGTCTTGTCTTGTCTTGTCTTTCATTTGTCTTGTCTTGTCTTGTCTTGTCTTGTCTTGTCTTGTCTTTCTTTTGTATTGTATTTGTCTTGTCTTGTCTTGTCTTTCTTGTCTTGTCTTGTCTTGTCTTGTCTTGCCTTGCCTTGCCTTGCCTTGCCTTGCTTTGCCTTGACTTGCCTTTCCTTGCATGGTCATGTCTTGTCTTGTCTTGTCTTGTATGGTCTTTCATTTGTCTTGTCTTGTCTTGTCTTTGTCTTGTCTTGTCTTGTCTTGTCTTGTCTTGCCTTGCCTTGCCTTGCCTTGCCTTGCCTTGCCTTGCCTTGCCTTGCCTTGCATGGTCATGTCTTGTATGGTCTTGTCTTGTATGGTCTTGTCTTGCCTTGTCTTGTCTTGTCTTGTATGGTCTTTCTTTTGTCTTGTCTTGTCTTTGTCTTGTCTTGTCTTTTGTCTTGTCTTGTCTTTTGTCTTGTCTTTTGTCTTTTGTCTTGTCTTGTCTTGTCTTGTCTTGTCTTGTCTTGTCTTGTCTGGCCTTGCCTTGTCTTGTCTTGTCTTGTCTTGTCTTGTATGGTCTTGTCTTGTCTTGTCTTGTCTTGTCTTTCCTTGCCTTGCCTTGCCTTGCCTTGTCTTGCCTTGTCTTGTATGGTCTTGTCTTGTATGGTCTTGTCTTGTATGGTCTTGTCTTGCCTTGTCTTGTCTTGTCTTGTCTTGTCTTGTATGGTCTTTCTTTTGTCTTGTATTTGTCTTGTCTTGTCTTTCTTGTCTTGTCTTGTCTTGTCTTGTCTTGTATGGTCTTTCATTTGTCTTGTCTTGTCTTTGTCTTGTCTTGTCTTGTCTTGTATGGTCTTTCATTTGTCTTGTCTTGTCTTGTCTTGTCTTGTCTTGTCTTGTATGGTCTTGTCTTGTATGGTCTTTCTTTTGTCTTGTCTTGTCTTGTCTTGCCTTGCCTAGCCTTGCCTTGCCTTGCCTTGCCTTGCCTTGCCTTGCATGGTCATGTCTTGTATGGTCTTGTCTTGTATGGTCTTGTCTTGTATGGTCTTTCTTTTGTCTTGTCTTGTCTTGTCTTGTCTTGCCTTGCCTTGCCTTGCCTTGCCTTTCCTTGCCTTGCATGGTCATGTCTTGTATGGTCTTGTCTTGTATGGTCTTTCTTTTGTCTTGTCTTGTCTTGTCTTGTCTTGTCTTGTCTTGTCTTTCATTTGTCTTGTCTTGTCTTGTCTTGTCTTGTCTTGTCTTTCTTTTGTATTGTATTTGTCTTGTCTTGTCTTGTCTTTCTTGTCTTGTCTTGTCTTGTCTTGTCTTGCCTTGCCTTGCCTTGCCTTGCTTTGCCTTGACTTGCCTTGCCTTGCCTTGCATGGTCATGTCTTGTATGGTCTTGTCTTGTATGGTCTTGTCTTGTAAGGTCTTGTCTTGTCTTGTCTTGTCTTGTATGGTCTTTCTTTTGTCTTGTCTTTGTCTTGTCTTGTCTTTTGTCTTGTCTTGTCTTGCCTTGTCTTATCTTGTCTTGTCTTGTATGGTCTTTCTTTTGTCTTGTCTTTGTCTTGTCTTGTCTTGTCTTTTGACTTGTCTTGTCTTGTCTTTTGTCTTGTCTTTTGTCTTGTCTTTTGTCTTTTGTCTTGTCGTGTCGTGTCGTGTCGTGTCGTGCCTTGCCTTGCCTTGCCTTGCCTTGCCTTGCCTTGCCTTGCCTTGCCTTGCCTTGTCTTGTATGGTCTTTCATTTGTCTTGTCCTGTCTTTGTCTTGTCTTGTCTTGTCTTGTCTTGCCTTGCCTTGCCTTGCCTTGCCTTGCATGGTCATGTCTTGTCTTGTCTTTGTCTTGTCTTGTCTTTTGTCTTGTCTTGTCTTGTCTTTTGTCTTGTCTTTTGTCTTGTCTTTTGTCTTGTCTTGTCGTGTCGTGTCGTGTCGTGTCTTGCCTTGCCTTGCCTTGCCTTGCCTTGCCTTGCCTTGCCTTGTCTTGTCTTGTATGGTCTTTCATTTGTCTTGTCTTGTCTTGTCTTGTCTTGTCTTGTCTTGCCTTGCCTTGCCTTGCCTTGCCTTGCATGGTCTTGTCTTGTCTTGTCTTGTCTTGTCTTGCCTTGCCTTGCCTTGCCTTGCCTTGCCTTGCTTTGCCTTGACTTGCCTTGCCTTGCCTTGCCTTGCCTTGCATGGTCATGTCTTGTATGGTCTTGTCTTGTATGGTCTTGTCTTGCCTTGTCTTGTCTTGTCTTGTCTTGTCTTGTATGGTCTTTCTTTTGTCTTGTCTTTGTCTTGTCTTGTCTTTTGTCTTGTCTTGTCTTGGCTTGTCTTATCTTGTCTTGTCTTGTATGGTCTTTCTTTTGTCTTGTCTTGTCTTTGTCTTGTCTTGTCTTGTCTTGTCTTGTCTTGTCTTTTGTCTTGTCTTGTCTTGTCTTTTGTCTTGTCTTTTGTCTTGTCATTTGTCTTGTCTTTTGTCTTGTCGTGTCGTGTCGTGTCGTGTCGTGTCTTGCCTTGCCTTGCCTTGCCTTACCTTGCCTTGCCTTGCCTTGCCTTTCCTTGTCTTGTCTTGTCTTGTATGGTCTTTCATTTGTCTTGTCTTGTCTTGTCTTGTCTTGTCTTGTCTTGTCTTGTCTTGTCTTGTCTTGTATGGTCTTTCATTTGTCTTGTCTTGTCTTGTCTTGTCTTGTCTTGTCTTTCTTTTGTATTGTATTTGTCTTGTCTTGTCTTGTCTTGCCTTGCCTTGCCTTGCCTTGCTTTGCCTTGACTTGCCTTGCCTTGCCTTGCCTTGCCTTGCATGGTCATGTCTTGTATGGTCTTGTCTTGTCTTGTCTTGTCTTGTCTTGTCTTGTCTTGTCTTGTATGGTCTTTCATTTGTCTTGTCTTGTCTTGTCTTGTCTTGTCTTGTCTTGTCTTGTTTTGTCTTGTCTTGTCTTTCTTTTGTATTGTATTTGTCTTGTCTTGTCTTTTCTTTCTTGTCTTGTCTTGTCTTGTCTTGTCTTGCCTTGTCTTGTCTTGTCTTGTCTTGTCTTGTATGGTCTTTCTTTTGTCTTGTCTTTGTCTTGTCTTGTCTTTTGTCTTGTCTTGTCTTGCCTTGTCTTATCTTGTCTTGTCTTGTATGGTCTTGTCTTGTCTTGTCTTGTCTTGTCTTGTCTTGTCTTGCCTTGCCTTGCTTTGCCTTGACTTGCCTTGCCTTGCATGGTCTTGTCTTGTCTTGTCTTGTCTTGTCTTGTCTTGTCTTGTCTTGTCTTTCTTTTGTATTGTATTTGTCTTGTCTTGTCTTGTCTTTCTTGTCTTGTCTTGTCTTGTCTTGCCTTGTCTTATCTTGTCTTGTCTTGTATGGTCTTGTCTTGTCTTGTCTTGTCTTGTCTTGTCTTGTCTTGTCTTGCCTTGCCTTGCTTTGCCTTGACTTGCCTTGCCTTGCATGGTCTTGTCTTGTCTTGTCTTGTCTTGTCTTGTCTTGTCTTGTCTTGTCTTGTCTTTCTTTTGTATTGTATTTGTCTTGTCTTGTCTTGTCTTTCTTGTCTTGTCTTGTCTTGTCTTGTCTTGCCTTGCCTTGCCTTGCCTTGCCTTGCTTTGCCTTGACTTGCCTTGCCTTGCATGGTCATGTCTTGTATGGTCTTGTCTTGTATGGTCTTTCATTTGTCTTGTCTTGTCTTGTCTTGTCTTGTCTTGTCTTTTGTCTTGTCTTTTGTCTTGTCTTTTGTCTTTTGTCTTGTCTTGTCTTGTCTTGTCTTGTCTTGTCTTGTCTGGCCTTGCCTTGTCTTGTCTTGTCTTGTCTTGTCTTGTATGGTCTTGTCTTGTCTTGTCTTGTCTTGTCTTTCCTTGCCTTGCCTTGCCTTGCCTTGTCTTGCCTTGTCTTGTATGGTCTTGTCTTGTATGGTCTTGTCTTGTATGGTCTTGTCTTGCCTTGTCTTGTCTTGTCTTGTCTTGTCTTGTATGGTCTTTCTTTTGTCTTGTATTTGTCTTGTCTTGTCTTTCTTGTCTTGTCTTGTCTTGTCTTGTCTTGTATGGTCTTTCATTTGTCTTGTCTTGTCTTGTCTTTGTCTTGTCTTGTCTTGTCTTGTCTTGTCTTGTATGGTCTTTCATTTGTCTTGTCTTGTCTTGTCTTGTCTTGTCTTGTCTTGTATGGTCTTGTCTTGTATGGTCTTTCTTTTGTCTTGTCTTGTCTTGTCTTGTCTTGCCTTGCCTTGCCTTGCCTTGCCTTGCCTTGCATGGTCATGTCTTGTATGGTCTTGTCTTGTATGGTCTTGTCTTGTATGGTCTTTCTTTTGTCTTGTCTTGTCTTGTCTTGTCTTGCCTTGCCTTGCCTTGCCTTGCCTTTCCTTGCCTTGCATGGTCATGTCTTATATGGTCTTGTCTTGTATGGTCTTTCTTTTGTCTTGTCTTGTCTTGTCTTGTCTTGTCTTGTCTTTCATTTGTCTTGTCTTGTCTTGTCTTGTCTTGTCTTGTCTTGTCTTGTCTTGTCTTGTCTTGTCTTTCTTTTGTATTGTATTTGTCTTGTCTTGTCTTGTCTTTCTTGTCTTGTCTTGTCTTGTCTTGCCTTGCCTTGCCTTGCCTTGCCTTGCCTTGCCTTGCCTTGCCTTGCCTTGCCTTGCCTTGCCTTGCCTTGCCTTGCCTTGCCTTGCCTTGCCTTGCCTTGCCTTGCCTTGCCTTGCCTTGTCTTGTCTTGTATGGTCTTTCATTTGTCTTGTCTTGTCTTGTCTTGTCTTGCCTTGCCTTGCCTTGCCTTGCCTTGCCTTGCATGGTCATGTCTTGTCTTGTCTTGTCTTGTCTTGTCTTGTCTTGCCTTGCCTTGCCTTGCCTTGCCTTGCCTTGCCTTGCTTTGCCTTGCCTTGCCTTGCTTTGCCTTGACTTGCCTTGCCTTGCATTGCCTTGCCTTGCATGGTCATGTCTTGTATGGTCTTGTCTTGTATGGTCTTGTCTTGCCTTGTCTTGTCTTGTCTTGTCTTGTCTTGTCTTGTATGGTCTTTCTTTTGTCTTGTCTTTGTCTTGTCTTGTCTTTTGTCTTGTCTTGTCTTGCCTTGTCTTATCTTGTCTTGTCTTGTATGGTCTTTCTTTTGTCTTGTCTTGTCTTTGTCTTGTCTTGTCTTGTCTTGTCTTGTCTTTTGTCTTGTCTTTTGTCTTGTCTTTTGTCTTGTCATTTGTCTTGTCTTTTGTCTTGTCGTGTCTTGTCTTGTCTTGTCTTTCTTTTGTATTGTATTTGTCTTGTCTTGTCTTGTCTTTCTTGTCTTGTCTTGTCTTGTCTTGTCTTGCCTTGCCTTGCCTTGCCTTGCCTTGCTTTGCCTTGCCTTGACTTGCCTTGCCTTGCCTTGCATGGTCATGTCTTGTATGGTCTTGTCTTGTATGGTCTTGTCTTGCCTTGTCTTGTCTTGTATGGTCTTTCTTTTGCCTTGCATGGTCATGTCTTGTCTTGTCTTGTCTTGTCTTGTCTTGTCTTTCTTGTCTTGTCTTGTCTTGTCTTGTCTTGCCTTGCCTTGCCTTGCCTTGCCTTGCATTGCCTTGACTTGCCTTGCCTTGCATGGTCATGTCTTGTCTTGTCTTGTCTTGTATGGTCTTTCATTTGTCTTGTCTTGTCTTGTCTTTGTCTTGTCTTGTCTTGTCTTGTCTTGTCTTGTCTTGCCTTGCCTTGCCTTGCCTTGCCTTGCCTTGCCTTGCATGGTCATGTCTTGTATGGTCTTGTCTTGCCTTGTCTTGTCTTGTCTTGTATGGTCTTTCTTTTGTCTTGTCTTGTCTTTGTCTTGTCTTGTCTTTTGTCTTGTCTTGTCTTTTGTCTTGTCTTTTGTCTTGTCTTGTCTTGTCTTGTCTTGTCTTGTCTTGTCTTGTCTTGTCTGGCCTTGCCTTGTCTTGTCTTGTCTTGTCTTGTATGGTCTTGTCTTGTCTTGTCTTGTCTTGTCTTGTCTTTCCTTGCCTTGCCTTGCCTTGCCTTGTCTTGCCTTGTCTTGTATGGTCTTGTCTTGTATGGTCTTGTCTTGTATGGTCTTGTCTTGCCTTGTCTTGTCTTGTCTTGTCTTGTCTTGTATGGTCTTTCTTTTGTCTTGTATTTGTCTTGTCTTGTCTTTCTTGTCTTGTCTTGTCTTGTCTTGTCTTGTATGGTCTTTCATTTGTCTTGTCTTGTCTGGTCTTTGTCTTGTCTTGTCTTGTCTTGTCTTGTCTTGTATGGTCTTTCATTTGTCTTGTCTTGTCTTGTCTTGTCTTGTCTTGTATGGTCTTGTCTTGTATGGTCTTTCTTTTGTCTTGTCTTGTCTTGTCTTGTCTTGCCTTGCCTTGCCTTGCCTTGCCTTGCCTTGCCTTGCCTTGCCTTGCATGGTCATGTCTTGTATGGTCTTGTCTTGTATGGTCTTGTCTTGTATGGTCTTTCTTTTGTCTTGTCTTGTCTTGTCTTGCCTTGCCTTGCCTTGCCTTGCCTTGCCTTGCCTTGCATGGTCATGTCTTGTATGGTCTTGTCTTGTATGGTCTTTCTTTTGTCTTGTCTTGTCTTGTCTTGTCTTGTCTTGTCTTGTCTTGTCTTGTCTTGTCTTGTCTTGTCTTGTCTTGTCTTGTCTTGTCTTGTCTTGTCTTGTCTTGTCTTGTCTTGTCTTGTCTTGTCTTGTCTTGTCTTGTCTTGTCTTGTCTTGTCTTTCTTTTGTATTGTATTTGTCTTGTCTTGTCTTGTCTTGTCTTTCTTGTCTTGTCTTGTCTTGTCTTGCCTTGCCTTGCCTTGCCTTGCCATGCTTTGCCTTGACTTGCCTTGCCTTGCCTTGCCTTGCATGGTCATGTCTTGTATGGTCTTGTCTTGTATGGTCTTGTCTTGCCTTGTCTTGTCTTGTCTTGTCTTGTCTTGTCTTGTCTTGTATGGTCTTTCTTTTGTCTTGTCTTTGTCTTGTCTTGTCTTTTGTCTTGTCTTGTCTTGCCTTGTCTTATCTTGTCTTGTCTTGTATGGTCTTTCTTTTGTCTTGTCTTTGTCTTGTCTTGTCTTGTCTTTTGACTTGTCTTGTCTTGTCTTTTGTCTTGTCTTTTGTCTTGTCGTGTCGTGTCGTGTCGTGCCTTGCCTTGCCTTGCCTTGCCTTGCCTTGTCTTGTATGGTCTTTCATTTGTCTTGTCTTGTCTTTGTCTTGTCTTGTCTTGTCTTGCCTTGCCTTGCCTTGCCTTGCCTTGCCTTGCTTTGCCTTGCCTTGCTTTGCCTTGACTTGCCTTGCCTTGCATTGCCTTGCCTTGCATGGTCATGTCTTGTATGGTCTTGTCTTGTATGGTCTTGTCTTGCCTTGTCTTGTCTTGTCTTGTCTTGTCTTGTCTTGTATGGTCTTTCTTTTGTCTTGTCTTTGTCTTGTCTTGTCTTTTGTCTTGTCTTGTCTTGCCTTGTCTTATCTTGTCTTGTCTTGTATGGTCTTTCTTTTGTCTTGTCTTGTCTTTGTCTTGTCTTGTCTTGTCTTGTCTTGTCTTTTGTCTTGTCTTTTGTCTTGTCTTTTGTCTTGTCATTTGTCTTGTCTTTTGTCTTGTCGTGTCTTGTCTTGTCTTGTCTTTCTTTTGTATTGTATTTGTCTTGTCTTGTCTTGTCTTTCTTGTCTTGTCTTGTCTTGTCTTGTCTTGTCTTGCCTTGCCTTGCCTTGCTTTGCCTTGCCTTGACTTGCCTTGCCTTGCCTTGCATGGTCATGTCTTGTATGGTCTTGTCTTGTATGGTCTTGTCTTGCCTTGTCTTGTCTTGTCTTGTATGGTCTTTCTTTTGTCTTGTCTTGTCTTGTCTTGTCTTGTCTTGTCTTGTCTTTCTTTTGTATTGTATTTGTCTTGTCTTGTCTTGTCTTTCTTGTCTTGTCTTGTCTTGTCTTGTCTTGCCTTGCCTTGCCTTGCCTTGCCTTGCTTTGCCTTGACTTGCCTTGCCTTGCATGGTCATGTCTTGTATGGTCTTGTCTTGTATGGTCTTTCTTTTGTCTTGTCTTGTCTTGTCTTGTCTTGTCTTGTCTTGTCTTGTCTTGTCTTGTCTTGTATGGTCTTTCATTTGTCTTGTCTTGTCTTGTCTTGTCTTGTCTTGTCTTGTCTTGTCTTTCTTTTGTATTGTATTTGTCTTGTCTTGTCTTTCTTGTCTTGTCTTGTCTTGTCTTGCCTTGTCTTGTCTTGTCTTGTCTTGTCTTGTATGGTCTTTCTTTTGTCTTGTCTTTGTCTTGTCTTGTCTTTTGTCTTGTCTTGTCTTGCCTTGTCTTATCTTGTCTTGTCTTGTATGGTCTTTCTTTTGTCTTGTCTTTGTCTTGTCTTGTCTTGAATTTTGTCTTGTCTTGTCTTGTCTTTTGTCTTGTCTTTTGTCTTGTCGTGTCGTGTCGTGTCGTGTCTTGCCTTGCCTTGCCTTGCCTTGCCTTGTCTTGTATGGTCTTTCATTTGTCTTGTCTTGTCTTTGTCTTGTCTTGTCTTGTTTTGTCTTGCCTTGCCTTGCCTTGACTTGCCTTGCCTTGCCTTGCATGGTCATGTCTTGTCTTGTCTTGTCTTGTCTTGTCTTGTCTTTCTTGTCTTGTCTTGTCTTGTCTTGTCTTGCCTTGCCTTGCCTTGCCTTGCCTTGCCTTGCATTGCCTTGACTTGCCTTGCCTTGCATGGTCATGTCTTGTCTTGTCTTGTCTTGTATGGTCTTTCATTTGTCTTGTCTTGTCTTGTCTTTGTCTTGTCTTGTCTTGTCTTGTCTTGTCTTGTCTTGTCTTGCCTTGCCTTGCCTTGCCTTGCCTTGCCTTGCCTTGCATGGTCATGTCTTGTATGGTCTTGTCTTGCCTTGTCTTGTCTTGTCTTGTATGGTCTTTCTTTTGTCTTGTCTTGTCTTTGTCTTGTCTTGTCTTTTGTCTTGTCTTGTCTTTTGTCTTGTCTTTTGTCTTGTCTTGTCTTGTCTTGTCTTGTCTTGTCTTGTCTGGCCTTGCCTTGTCTTGTCTTGTCTTGTCTTGTATGGTCTTGTCTTGTCTTGTCTTGTCTTGTCTTTCCTTGCCTTGCCTTGCCTTGCCTTGTCTTGCCTTGTCTTGTATGGTCTTGTCTTGTATGGTCTTGTCTTGTATGGTCTTGTCTTGCCTTGTCTTGTCTTGTCTTGTCTTGTCTTGTATGGTCTTTCTTTTGTCTTGTATTTGTCTTGTCTTGTCTTTCTTGTCTTGTCTTGTCTTGTCTTGTCTTGTATGGTCTTTCATTTGTCTTGTCTTGTCTGGTCTTTGTCTTGTCTTGTCTTGTCTTGTCTTGTCTTGTCTTGTATGGTCTTTCATTTGTCTTGTCTTGTCTTGTCTTGTCTTGTCTTGTATGGTCTTGTCTTGTATGGTCTTTCTTTTGTCTTGTCTTGTCTTGTCTTGTCTTGCCTTGCCTTGCCTTGCCTTGCCTTGCCTTGCCTTGCCTTGCATGGTCATGTCTTGTATGGTCTTGTCTTGTATGGTCTTGTCTTGTATGGTCTTTCTTTTGTCTTGTCTTGTCTTGTCTTGCCTTGCCTTGCCTTGCCTTGCCTTGCCTTGCCTTGCATGGTCATGTCTTGTATGGTCTTGTCTTGTATGGTCTTTCTTTTGTCTTGTCTTGTCTTGTCTTGTCTTGTCTTGTCTTGTCTTGTCTTGTCTTGTCTTGTCTTGTCTTGTCTTGTCTTGTCTTGTCTTGTCTTGTCTTGTCTTGTCTTGTCTTGTCTTGTCTTGTCTTGTCTTGTCTTTCTTTTGTATTGTATTTGTCTTGTCTTGTCTTGTCTTGTCTTTCTTGTCTTGTCTTGTCTTGCCTTGCCTTGCCTTGCCTTGCCATGCTTTGCCTTGACTTGCCTTGCCTTGCATGGTCATGTCTTGTATGGTCTTGTCTTGTATGGTCTTGTCTTGCCTTGTCTTGTCTTGTCTTGTCTTGTCTTGTCTTGTATGGTCTTTCTTTTGTCTTGTCTTTGTCTTGTCTTGTCTTTTGTCTTGTCTTGTCTTGCCTTGTCTTATCTTGTCTTGTCTTGTATGGTCTTTCTTTTGTCTTGTCTTTGTCTTGTCTTGTCTTGTCTTTTGACTTGTCTTGTCTTGTCTTTTGTCTTGTCTTTTGTCTTGTCGTGTCGTGTCGTGTCGTGCCTTGCCTTGCCTTGCCTTGCCTTGCCTTGTCTTGTATGGTCTTTCATTTGTCTTGTCTTGTCTTTGTCTTGTCTTGTCTTGTCTTGTCTTGTCTTGTCTTGTCTTGCCTTGCCTTGCCTTGCCTTGCATGGTCATGTCTTGTCTTGTCTTTGTCTTGTCTTGTCTTGTCTTTTGTCTTGTCTTGTCTTTTGTCTTGTCTTTTGTCTTGTCTTTTGTCTTGTCTTTTGTCTTGTCTTGTCGTGTCGTGTCGTGTCTTGCCTTGCCTTGCCTTGCCTTGCCTTGCCTTGCCTTGCCTTGCCTTGCCTTGTCTTGTCTTGTATGGTCTTTCATTTGTCTTGTCTTGTCTTGTCTTGTCTTGCCTTGCCTTGCCTTGCCTTGCCTTGCCTTGCCTTGCATGGTCATGTCTTGTCTTGTCTTGTCTTGTCTTGCCTTGCCTTGCCTTGCCTTGCCTTGCCTTGCTTTGCCTTGCCTTGCCTTGCTTTGCCTTGACTTGCCTTGCCTTGCATTGCATTGCCTTGCCTTGCATGGTCATGTCTTGTATGGTCTTGTCTTGTATGGTCTTGTCTTGCCTTGTCTTGTCTTGTCTTGTCTTGTCTTGTCTTGTATGGTCTTTCTTTTGTCTTGTCTTTGTCTTGTCTTGTCTTTTGTCTTGTCTTGTCTTGCCTTGTCTTATCTTGTCTTGTCTTGTATGGTCTTTCTTTTGTCTTGTCTTGTCTTTGTCTTGTCTTGTCTTGTCTTGTCTTGTCTTTTGTCTTGTCTTTTGTCTTGTCTTTTGTCTTGTCATTTGTCTTGTCTTGTCGTGTCTTGTCTTGTCTTGTCTTTCTTTTGTATTGTATTTGTCTTGTCTTGTCTTGTCTTTCTTGTCTTGTCTTGTCTTGTCTTGTCTTGTCTTGCCTTGCCTTGCCTTGCCTTGCCTTGCTTTGCCTTGCCTTGACTTGCCTTGCCTTGCCTTGCATGGTCATGTCTTGTATGGTCTTGTCTTGTATGGTCTTGTCTTGCCTTGTCTTGTCTTGTATGGTCTTTCTTTTGTCTTGTCTTGTCTTGTCTTGTCTTGTCTTGTCTTGTCTTGTCTTGTCTTTCTTTTGTATTGTATTTGTCTTGTCTTGTCTTGTCTTTCTTGTCTTGTCTTGTCTTGTCTTGTCTTGTCTTGTCTTGTCTTGCCTTGCCTTGCCTTGCCTTGCCTTGCTTTGCCTTGACTTGCCTTGCCTTGCCTTGCCTTGCATGGTCATGTCTTGTATGGTCTTGTCTTGTATGGTCTTTCTTTTGTCTTGTCTTGTCTTGTCTTGTCTTGTCTTGTCTTGTCTTGTCTTGTCTTGTCTTGTATGGTCTTTCATTTGTCTTGTCTTGTCTTGTCTTGTCTTGTCTTGTCTTGTCTTGTCTTGTCTTGTCTTTCTTTTGTATTGTATTTGTCTTGTCTTGTCTTTCTTGTCTTGTCTTGTCTTGTCTTGCCTTGTCTTGTCTTGTCTTGTCTTGTCTTGTATGGTCTTTCTTTTGTCTTGTCTTTGTCTTGTCTTGTCTTTTGTCTTGTCTTGTCTTGCCTTGTCTTATCTTGTCTTATCTTGTATGGTCTTTCTTTTGTCTTGTCTTTGTCTTGTCTTGTCTTGTCTTGTCTTGTCTTGCCTTGCCTTGCTTTGCCTTGACTTGCCTTGCCTTGCCTTGCCTTGCATGGTCATGTCTTGTATGGTCTTGTCTTGTATGGTCTTGTCTTGCCTTGTCTTTGTCTTGTCTTGTCTTGTCTTGTCTTGTCTTGTCTTGTCTTGTCTTGTCTTGTCTTGTCTTGTCTTGTCTTGTCTTGTCTTGTCTTGTCTTGTCTTGTCTTGTCTTGTCTTGTCTTGTCTTGTCTTGTCTTGTCTTGTCTTGTCTTGTCTTGTCTTGTCTTGTCTTGTCTTGTCTTTCCTTTCTTTTGTATTGTATTTGTCTTGTCTTGTCTTGTCTTGTCTTTCTTGTCTTGTCTTGTCTTGTCTTGTCTTGTCTTGCCTTGCCTTGCCTTGCCTTGCCTTGCTTTGCCTTGACTTGCCTTGCCTTGCCTTGCCTTGCATGGTCATGTCTTGTATGGTCTTGTCTTGTATGGTCTTTCTTTTGTCTTGTCTTGTCTTGTCTTGTCTTGTCTTGTCTTGTATGGTCTTTCATTTGTCTTGTCTTGTCTTGTCTTGTCTTGTCTTGTCTTTCTTTTGTATTGTATTTGATTTGATTTGATTTGATTTTATTGAACCATTTCATATTTTATAAATAGATACAATACCTCCTATAAAAAACTGAAACAGTCAGGGATAACACAAAAAGTCCATAGACTTATTTCCATTGTGGTCCCTATACATAATCAGGTCCAACAATCAGCAGCATAGCAAGCATGCCATCGTAATATAATCATTATAACATAACACAATATATTCAATTTAATTCATAAACATTATTAAAACTTTTAATTAGCAAACGTTCCCTTTTCATACAACCATTCCTTAACAGCCTGTCTAAACCCTTGCAAACTGTCGCATATTTTAAAAGGCCCTGGCAAACGATTCCACAACGGTACTGCTATAAACCTGAAAGAATCCCTACCCACTTTACTTTTACAGCATGGCAGTACTAAATCTGTGGATGATCTTCTTGTAAAATAACCATGAACATCCCTCACCTGAATAAAATAATTTTTAAAATACTGTGGAACAGTTCCATGTATAATCTTGTACACGTTACCCAATTCTATCAGAGCAACCCTATCCTGAACTTTTAACCACCCAATCATTTGAAAATGATTCATTTCCAAATGGGTTCTCATGGGGAGGTTTAAAATAACCCTAACTAATTTATTTTGAGATGTTTGAAGCCTAGTTTTAATCTGTTTTGCAATGCCATTATACCATGAACAACAGGCATAATCAAAAAAAGGCTGAACCAAAGCCCCTGACAAGGTAATCATAGTTTTTCTATCTAAAAACTTTGAAATTCTTGCAAGAAACCTAATTCTTTGATTAATCTTAGTTAAAATCTTATCTGCCTGACCCCTACCTGATATATATCTATCTAAAATACATCCTAAATATGTAACTGAGTCCCTGGTTTTTAACACAATGTCCCCCACAACCACATTAAAAACTGAGATCTTGTTTAATTTTACTCTCGTTCCAAATAAAATTGATTCTGATTTTTCCAAATGAAGAGACAACCTATTCTCGGACAACCACCTACTAACCTTTAATAATTCATCACTTAATGTACGTTCTATAATACTTTTATCTTTGTCAGAAAATAAAAGTGCTGAATCATCTGCGTACAAAAGAAGTTTACATGAACATATCGACTCTAAATCGTTGATATACAAAAGGAAAAAGAGTGGACCCAATACACTTCCTTGGGGAACCCCACAATCAATAAATCTGGGTAAGGATAAAACACCTCCTATTTCCACCTGCTGTTTACGTCCTTTTAAATATGAAGCAACCCATTTTACAGCAATATCCTTAAAACCAATAGCTTTTATCTTTGTCAATAAAATCTCATGGTCAACAGTATCAAAAGCCTTCTGTAGGTCCAACATTACCATGCCGCATAAATTCCCTTTATCTATCTCGCTTCTAATAAAATCAGTTAAATAAAGTAAACACGTATCAGTGGAATGAGACTTCCTAAAACCAGATTGAAATTCATAAATAAGATTTTGGCCAGTCAAATAATCATTTATTTGTTCAAAGATAATCTTTTCGATTATCTTTGATAAAGTACTTAGAATAGATATTGGCCTATAATTTTCTTCATTTAATTTACTACCTTTCTTGTGAAAAGGAATCACCCTTGCATCTTTAAACTGTACTGGAAAGTACCCATATTGAATTGATAAATTAATGATATGTGTGATGCATGGGGAAATAACCTCTGCAGCATCTCTTAAAAATCTAGCTGGGATATTATCAAGACCCGTTGCTTTAGAACAGTTTAAATTCATAAGTTTTTTACATACTGCTTCCTCTGACACATAATTAAAAGAAAAACTATCCATCACAACCCCTTGTCGTTTATAATAGTTGTGAACATAACTCTCCCCATACTGACCATTCTGACTGGGCAACTTATCCACTAGTCTACTAGAAACTGAGGTAAAAAAACTATTTAGCCTTTCTGCCACCTCTCTCTTATCTGACATAACCCTGTTTTCAGATTCCAAACTAAAACTACTACTTTTAGTTGTCAATCGATTACTATAACCAAGCTGCTTAAGCGACTTCCATAACTTACTAGAATCCTTCCTATATTCAAATATCTTTTCTTTGAAATAAGTCTTTTTATTTTTTTCTATTAATCTGTTTACCGTATTCCTTTGTTTTTTAAATTCTGTCCAGCTCTCATCATCCTTATTTCTTATGAAAATTGAATACAATCTATTTCTCTTCCTAATTTCTTCCAAAATTTCACTATTCATCCAAGGTGCGCTTCTTTGCTTTACTCTAATGTGTCTTACTGGAGCTAATTTATCTACTACCTTTAAAAACATACTTTTAAAAACTAACACTGCTTGATCCACATTATTACATTTTAAAACCTCTGACCAATTCATTTGACTTAAACCTTCTAAAAACACATCCTTACTGTACCGTTTTAAAGACCTAATATTTATAGTATTATGACAATTAAGCACATTTTTCTTAATCTTTCTTGTACAAAAAACACCACAATGATCACTCATCCCATAATGTATAACACCACTTTTGACTATCTTAGACTTATCGGACACTAGAACAAGATCAATTACAGTCTGTGTAGACAAACAGACTCGTGTTGGTTCATTAATTAATTGATAAAAACCGAACATACGACAAAAATTCATCAAGGCCTTAAATGAAGTAATATCAGCATTCCAAACATCAGTATTAAAATCACCAACCATAATCACTTCTGTTTTAACCATGTATTCACATCTACCACATACCTCTTCTAATAAATCATAAAAATTACTCTGATCTGGAGGTCTGTAGCATGTTCCAATCAAGATAGGCTTACACATTGGTAACAAGATATCTAACCATACAGCTTCGATTTCATCATGATTTAGGTCTTCCCTTTGTTTAAAATTTAAATCTGCCCTTATATAGACACATACTCCTCCACCTTTACGATTCCGATCTCTACGCACAATAACATAATTCTCAATCTCTATTTCTGCGTCTCTAATAGAACTGTCCAGCCAAGATTCTGAAATACACAGCAGAGCAACTCTATTGCTTCTACACAGAAGTCGAATCTCATCAATCTTAGGTCGAAGGCTTCTGATGTTAAGATGACGTATATGCAGACCCCTTGATGAAAAAAACGAGTCCACGCTGTGGTTTTCTTGCCGCACAATACGCTCGAAACCTGGCTGAGTGTTCCGGCTTCCCATTCGAGCAGTCGGTGTTTCCATATGTACCGGCATATGTGCAATACCACTTCCATCGCAACGCGCACATACTTTCGCATTCTCCTTCGCCTTCAGTCCTCGCCAAGATAACCCTCCTGGTCCTGGACATTGATGTATATCCCCTGATATTAACAAACATATTGAAATAATCAGGTAATTCATTCTATTACTTTGATGATTGCGAGTACACTTGAGCTGACGCTTGGCCGGAAACAAAGACGGGTAAACAAACGTATCCAGGAATACGCTCTTTCCATGACCAAAATGCTTATCTCTACACATTTCCTGATGGTCCAAATTAATTTCTAAAAGTTCCATTCGTCGTCCGTGCAACTTTCCACAAAAAAACTCTAAAAACAACAAATAAATTAAAAGAGTTAACAACATTCCAAACATGCCACACTTGCCAGCCGCCATCTTAGATCCTGATCGGTTCTAGTTAGTCTGACAAGACTATTTGTCTTGTCTTGTCTTGTCTTTCTTGTCTTGTCTTGTCTTGTCTTGCCTTGTCTTGTCTTGTCTTGTCTTGTCTTGTATGGTCTTTCTTTTGTCTTGTCTTTGTCTTGTCTTGTCTTTTGTCTTGTCTTGTCTTGCCTTGTCTTATCTTGTCTTGTCTTGTATGGTCTTTCTTTTGTCTTGTCTTGTCTTGTCTTGTCTTGTCTTGTCTTGCCTTGCCTTGCCTTGCCTTGCCTTGCCTTGCCTTGCCTTGACTTGACTTGACTTGCCTTGCCTTGCATGGTCATGTCTTGTCTTGTCTTGTCTTGTCTTGTCTTGTCTTGTCTTGTCTTGTCTTGTCTTGTCTTGTCTTGTCTTGTCTTGTCTTGTCTTGTCTTGTCTTGTCTTGTCTTGTCTTGTCTTGTCTTGTCTTGTCTTGTCTTGTCTTGTCTTGTCTTGTCTTGTCTTGTCTTGTCTTGTCTTGTCTTTCTTTTGTATTGTATTTGTCTTGTCTTGTCTTTCTTGTCTTGTCTTGTCTTGCCTTGCCTTGCCTTGCCTTGCCTTGCCTTGCCTTGCCTTGCCTTGCCTTGTCTTGTCTTGTCTTGTCTTGTCTTGTCTTGTCTTTCTTTTGTATTGTATTTGTCTTGTCTTGTCTTTCTTGTCTTGTCTTGTCTTGTCTTGTCTTGTCTTGTCTTGCCTTGCCTTGCCTTGCCTTGCCTTGCCTTGCCTTGCTTTGCCTTGACTTGCCTTGCCTTGCCTTGCCTTGCATGGTCATGTCTTGTATGGTCTTGTCTTGTATGGTCTTTCTTTTGTCTTGTCTTGTCTTGTCTTGTCTTGTCTTGTCTTGTCTTGTCTTGTCTTGTCTTGTCTTGTCTTGTCTTGTCTTGTCTTGTCTTGTCTTGTCTTGTCTTGTCTTGTCTTGTCTTGTCTTGTCTTGTCTTGTCTTGTCTTGTCTTGTCTTGTCTTGTCTTGTCTTGTCTTGTCTTGTCTTGTCTTGTCTTGTCTTGTCTTGTCTTGTCTTGTCTTGTCTTGTCTTGTCTTGTCTTGTCTTGTCTTGTCTTGTCTTGTCTTGTCTTGTCTTGTCTTTCTTTTGTATTGTATTAGTCTTGTCTTGTCTTGTCTTTCTTGTCTTGTCTTGTCTTGCCTTGCCTTGTCTTGCCTTGCCTTGCCTTGCCTTGCCTTGCCTTGCATGGTCATGTCTTGTATGGTCTTGTCTTGTATGGTCTTGTCTTGCCTTGTCTTGTCTTGTCTTGTCTTGTCTTGTCTTGTATGGTCTTTCTTTTGTCTTGTCTTTGTCTTGTCTTGTCTTTTGTCTTGTCTTGTCTTGCCTTGTCTTATCTTGTCTTGTCTTGTATGGTCTTTCTTTTGTCTTGTCTTTGTCTTGTCTTGTCTTGTCTTTTGTCTTGTCTTGTCTTGTCTTGTCTTTTGTCTTGTCTTTTGTCTTGTCGTGTCGTGTCGTGTCGTGTCATGCCTTGCCTTGCCTTGCCTTGCCTTGCCTTGTCTTGTCTTGTATGGTCTTTCATTTGTCTTGTCTTGTCTTTGTCTTGTCTTGTCTTGTTTTGTTTTGCCTTGCCTTGCCTTGCCTTGCCTTGCCTTGCCTTGCCTTGCATGGTCATGTCTTGTCTTGTCTTGTCTTGTCTTGTCTTGTCTTTCTTGTCTTGTCTTGTCTTGTCTTGTCTTGTCTTGCCTTGCCTTGCCTTGCCTTGCTTTGCCTTGACTTGCCTTGCCTTGCATGGTCATGTCTTGTCTTGTCTTGTCTTTTATGGTCTTTCATTTGTCTTGTCTTTTCTTGTCTTGTCTTGTCTTGTCTTGTCTTGTCTTGCCTTGCCTTGCCTTGCCTTGCCTTGCATGGTCATGTCTTGTATGGTCTTGTCTTGTATGGTCTTGTCTTGCCTTGTCTTGTCTTGTCTTGTATGGTCTTTCTTTTGTCTTGTCTTGTCTTTGTCTTGTCTTGTCTTTTGTCTTGTCTTGTCTTTTGTCTTGTCTTTTGTCTTGTCTTTTGTCTTGTCTTGTCTTGTCTTGTCTTGTCTGGCCTTGCCTTGTCTTGTCTTGTCTTGTCTTGTCTTGTATGGTCTTGTCTTGTCTTGTCTTGTCTTGTCTTGTCTTTCCTTGCCTTGCCTTGCCTTGCCTTGTCTTGTATGGTCTTGTATGGTCTTGTCTTGTATGGTCTTGTCTTGTATGGTCTTGTCTTGCCTTGTCTTGTCTTGTCTTGTCTTGTCTTGTATGGTCTTTCTTTTGTCTTGTATTTGTCTTGTCTTGTCTTTCTTGTCTTGTCTTGTCTTGTCTTGTCTTGTATGGTCTTTCATTTGTCTTGTCTTGTCTTGTCTTTGTCTTGTCTTGTCTTGTCTTGTATGGTCTTGTATGGTCTTTCATTTGTCTTGTCTTGTCTTGTCTTGTCTTGTCTTGTCTTGTATGGTCTTTCTTTTGTCTTGTCTTGCCTTGCCTTGCCTTGCCTTGCCTTGCCTTGCCTTGCCTTGCATGGTCATGTCTTGTATGGTCTTGTCTTGTATGGTCTTGTCTTGTATGGTCTTTCTTTTGTCTTGTCTTGTCTTGCCTTGCCTTGCCTTGCCTTGCCTTGCCTTGCATGGTCATGTCTTGTATGGTCTTGTCTTGTATGGTCTTTCTTTTGTCTTGTCTTGTCTTGTCTTGTCTTGTCTTGTCTTGTCTTTCAATTGTCTTGTCTTGTCTTGTCTTGTCTTGTCTTGTCTTTCTTTTGTATTGTATTTGTCTTGTCTTGTCTTGTGTTTCTTGTCTTGTCTTGCCTTGCCTTGCCTTGCCTTGCCTTGCTTTGCCTTGACTTGCCTTGCCTTGCCTTGCCTTGCATGGTCATGTCTTGTATGGTCTTGTCTTGTATGGTCTTGTCTTGCCTTGTCTTGTCTTGTCTTGTCTTGTCTTGTATGGTCTTTCTTTTGTCTTGTCTTTGTCTTGTCTTGTCTTTTGTCTTGTCTTGTCTTGCCTTGTCTTATCTTGTCTTGTCTTGTATGGTCTTTCTTTTGTCTTGTCTTTGTCTTGTCTTGTCTTGTCTTTTGACTTGTCTTGTCTTGTCTTTTGTCTTGTCTTTTGTCTTGTCTTTTGTCTTGTCGTGTCGTGTCGTGCCTTGCCTTGCCTTGCCTTGCCTTGCCTTGCCTTGCCTTGTCTTGTATGGTCTTTCATTTGTCTTGTCTTGTCTTGTCTTGTCTTGTCTTGTCTTGTCTTGTCTTGTCTTGCCTTGCCTTGCCTTGCCTTGCCTTGCATGGTCATGTCTTGTCTTGTCTTTGTCTTGTCTTGTCTTGTCTTGTCTTTTGTCTTTTGTCTTGTCTTTTGTCTTGTCTTTTGTCTTGTCTTTTGCCTTGCCTTGCCTTGCCTTGCCTTGTCTTGTATGGTCTTTCATTTGTCTTGTCTTGTCTTGTCTTGCCTTGCCTTGCCTTGCCTTGCCTTGCCTTGCCTTGCCTTGCCTTGCCTTGCCTTGCATGGTCATGTCTTGTCTTGTCTTGTCTTGTCTTGCCTTGCCTTGCCTTGCCTTGCCTTGCTTTGCCTTGCCTTGCCTTGCTTTGCCTTGACTTGCCTTGCCTTGCCTTGCCTTGCATGCTCATGTCTTGTATGGTCTTGTCTTGTATGGTCTTGTCTTGCCTTGTCTTGTCTTGTCTTGTCTTGTCTTGTCTTGTATGGTCTTTCTTTTGTCTTGTCTTTGTCTTGTCTTGTCTTTTGTCTTGTCTTGTCTTGTCTTGTCTTTCTTTTGTATTGTATTTGTCTTGTCTTGTCTTGTCTTTCTTGTCTTGTCTTGTCTTGTCTTGCCTTGCCTTGCCTTGCCTTGCCTTGCTTTGCCTTGACTTGCCTTGCCTTGCCTTGCATGGTCATGTCTTGTATGGTCTTGTCTTGTATGGTCTTGTCTTGCCTTGTCTTGTCTTGTCTTGTATGGTCTTTCTTTTGTCTTGTCTTGTCTTGTCTTGTCTTGTCTTGTCTTGTCTTTCTTTTGTATTGTATTTGTCTTGTCTTGTCTTGTCTTTCTTGTCTTGTCTTGTCTTGTCTTGTCTTGTCTTGTCTTGCCTTGCCTTGCCTTGTCTTTCTTTTGTATTGTATTTGTCTTGTCTTGTCTTGTCTTTCTTGTCTTGTCTTGTCTTGTCTTGTCTTGTCTTGCCTTGCCTTGCCTTGCCTTGCCTTGCCTTGCCTTGCCTTGCTTTGCCTTGACTTGCCTTGCCTTGCCTTGCCTTGCCTTGCATGGTCATGTCTTGTATGGTCTTGTCTTGTATGGTCTTTCTTTTGTCTTGTCTTGTCTTGTCTTGTCTTGTCTTGTATGGTCTTTCATTTGTCTTGTCTTGTCTTGTCTTGTCTTGTCTTTCTTTTGTATTGTATTTGTCTTGTCTTGTCTTGTCTTTCTTGTCTTGTCTTGTCTTGTCTTGCCTTGTCTTGTCTTGTCTTGTCTTGTCTTGTATGGTCTTTCTTTTGTCTTGTCTTTGTCTTGTCTTGTCTTTTGTCTTGTCTTGTCTTGCCTTGTCTTATCTTGTCTTATCTTGTATGGTCTTTCTTTTGTCTTGTCTTGTCTTGTCTTGTCTTGTCTTGCCTTGCCTTGCTTTGCCTTGACTTGCCTTGCCTTGCCTTGCCTTGCATGGTCATGTCTTGTCTTGTCTTGTCTTGTCTTGTCTTGTCTTGTCTTGTCTTTCTTTTGTATTGTATTTGTCTTGTCTTGTCTTGTCTTTCTTGTCTTGTCTTGTCTTGTCTTGTCTTGCCTTGCCTTGCCTTGCCTTGCCTTGCCTTGCCTTGCATGGTCATGTCTTGCCTTGTCTTGTCTTTGTCTTGTCTTGTCTTGTCTTGTCTTGTCTTGTCTTGTCTTGTCTTGTCTTGTCTTGTCTTGTCTTGTCTTGTCTTGTCTTGTCTTGTCTTGTCTTGTCTTGTCTTGTCTTGTCTTTCTTTTGTATTGTATTTGTCTTGTCTTGTCTTGTCTTTCTTGTCTTGTCTTGTCTTGTCTTGTCTTGCCTTGCCTTGCCTTGCCTTGCCTTGCTTTGCCTTGACTTGCCTTGCCTTGCCTTGCATGGTCATGTCTTGTATGGTCTTGTCTTGTATGGTCTTGTCTTGCCTTGTCTTGTCTTGTCTTGTATGGTCTTTCTTTTGTCTTGTCTTGTCTTGTCTTGTCTTGTCTTGTCTTTCTTTTGTATTGTATTTGTCTTGTCTTGTCTTGTCTTTCTTGTCTTGTCTTGTCTTGTCTTGTCTTGTCTTGTCTTGTCTTGTCTTGCCTTGCCTTGCCTTGTCTTTCTTTTGTATTGTATTTGTCTTGTCTTGTCTTGTCTTTCTTGTCTTGTCTTGTCTTGTCTTGTCTTGTCTTGCCTTGCCTTGCCTTGCCTTGCCTTGCCTTGCCTTGCTTTGCCTTGACTTGCCTTGCCTTGCCTTGCCTTGCCTTCTATGGTCATGTCTTGTATGGTCTTGTCTTGTATGGTCTTTCTTTTGTCTTGTCTTGTCTTGTCTTGTCTTGTCTTGTCTTGTATGGTCTTTCATTTGTCTTGTCTTGTCTTGTCTTGTCTTGTCTTTCTTTTGTATTGTATTTGTCTTGTCTTGTCTTGTCTTTCTTGTCTTGTCTTGTCTTGTCTTGCCTTGTCTTGTCTTGTCTTGTCTTGTCTTGTATGGTCTTTCTTTTGTCTTGTCTTTGTCTTGTCTTGTCTTTTGTCTTGTCTTGTCTTGCCTTGTCTTATCTTGTCTTATCTTGTATGGTCTTTCTTTTGTCTTGTCTTGTCTTGTCTTGTCTTGTCTTGTCTTGCCTTGCCTTGCTTTGCCTTGACTTGCCTTGCCTTGCCTTGCATGGTCATGTCTTGTCTTGTCTTGTCTTTCTTGTCTTGTCTTGTCTTGTCTTGTCTTTCTTTTGTATTGTATTTGTCTTGTCTTGTCTTGTCTTTCTTGTCTTGTCTTGTCTTGTCTTGCCTTGCCTTGCCTTGCCTTGCCTTGCCTTGCCTTGCATGGTCATGTCTTGCCTTGTCTTGTCTTTGTCTTGTCTTGTCTTGTCTTGTCTTGTCTTGTCTTGTCTTGTCTTGTCTTGTCTTGTCTTGTCTTGTCTTTCTTTTGTATTGTATTTGTCTTGTCTTGTCTTGTCTTTCTTGTCTTGTCTTGTCTTGTCTTGCCTTGCCTTGCCTTGCCTTGCTTTGCCTTGACTTGCCTTGCCTTGCCTTGCCTTGCATGGTCATGTCTTGTATGGTCTTGTCTTGTATGGTCTTTCTTTTGTCTTGTCTTGTCTTGTCTTGTCTTGTCTTGTCTTGTCTTGTCTTGTATGGTCTTTCATTTGTCTTGTCTTGTCTTGTCTTGTCTTGTCTTGTCTTGTCTTGTCTTTCTTTTGTATTGTATTTGTCTTGTCTTGTCTTGTCTTTCTTGTCTTGTCTTGTCTTGTCTTGTCTTGCCTTGTCTTGTCTTGTCTTGTCTTGTCTTGTCTTGTCTTGTATGGTCTTTCTTTTGTCTTGTCTTTGTCTTGTCTTGTCTTTTGTCTTGTCTTGTCTTGCCTTGTCTTATCTTGTCTTGTCTTGTATGGTCTTTCTTTTGTCTTGTCTTGTCTTGTCTTGTCTTGTCTTGCCTTGCCTTGCCTTGCCTTGACTTGCCTTGCCTTGCCTTGCCTTGCCTTGCATGGTCATGTCTTGTCTTGTCTTGTCTTGTCTTGTCTTGTCTTGTCTTGTCTTTCTTTTGTATTGTATTTGTCTTGTCTTGTCTTGTCTTGTCTTTCTTGTCTTGTCTTGTCTTGTCTTGTCTTGTCTTGCCTTGTCTTGCCTTGCCTTGCCTTGCCTTGCCTTGCTTTGCCTTGACTTGCCTTGCCTTGCCTTGCCTTGCATGGTCATGTCTTGTCTTGTCTTGTCTTGTCTTGTCTTGTCTTGTCTTGTCTTGTCTTGTCTTGTCTTGTCTTGTCTTGTCTTGTCTTGTCTTGTCTTGTCTTGTCTTGTCTTGTCTTGTCTTGTCTTTCTTTTGTATTGTATTTGTCTTGTCTTGTCTTGTCTTGTCTTGTCTTGTCTTGTCTTGTCTTGTCTTTCTTTTGTATTGTATTTGTCTTGTCTTGTCTTGTCTTGTCTTGTCTTGTCTTGTCTTTCTTTTGTATTGTATTTGTCTTGTCTTGTCTTGTCTTGTCTTGTCTTGTCTTTCTTTTGTATTGTATTTGTCTTGTCTTGTCTTTCTTGTCTTGTCTTGTCTTGTCTTGTCTTGCCTTGCCTTGCCTTGCCTTGCCTTGCCTTGCCTTGCATGGTCATGTCTTGTATGGTCTTGTCTTGTATGGTCTTTCTTTTGTCTTGTCTTGTCTTGTCTTGTCTTGTCTTGTCTTGTCTTGTATGGTCTTTCATTTGTCTTGTCTTGTCTTGTCTTGTCTTGTCTTGTCTTGTCTTTCTTTTGTATTGTATTTGTCTTGTCTTGTCTTGTCTTTCTTGTCTTGTCTTGTCTTGTCTTGCCTTGTCTTGTCTTGTCTTGTCTTGTCTTGTATGGTCTTTCTTTTGTCTTGTCTTTGTCTTGTCTTGTCTTGTCTTGTCTTGTCTTTCTTTTGTATTGTATTTGTCTTGTCTTGTCTTGTCTTGTCTTTCTTGTCTTGTCTTGTCTTGTCTTGTCTTGCCTTGCCTTGCCTTGCCTTGCTTTGCCTTGACTTGCCTTGCCTTGCCTTGCCTTGCATGGTCATGTCTTGTATGGTCTTGTCTTGTATGGTCTTTCTTTTGTCTTGTCTTGTCTTGTCTTGTCTTGTCTTGTCTTGTCTTGTCTTGTCTTGTCTTGTCTTGTCTTGTCTTGTCTTGTCTTGTCTGTCTTGTCTTTCTTTTGTATTGTATTTGTCTTGTCTTGTCTTGTCTTGTCTTGTCTTGTCTTGTCTTGTCTTGTCTTTCTTTTGTATTGTATTTGTCTTGTCTTGTCTTGTCTTGTCTTTCTTGTCTTGTCTTGTCTTGTCTTGTCTTGTCTTGCCTTGTCTTGTCTTGTCTTGTCTTGTATGGTCTTTCTTTTGTCTTGTCTTTGTCTTGTCTTGTCTTGTCTTGTCTTGTCTTGTCTTTCTTTTGTATTGTATTTGTCTTGTCTTGTCTTGTCTTTCTTGTCTTGTCTTGTCTTGTCTTGTCTTGTCTTGTATGGTCTTTCATTTGTCTTGTCTTGTCTTGTCTTGTCTTGTCTTGTCTTGTCTTTCTTTTGTATTGTATTTGTCTTGTCTTGTCTTGTCTTTCTTGTCTTGTCTTGTCTTGCCTTGTCTTGTCTTGTCTTGTCTTGTATGGTCTTTCTTTTGTCTTGTCTTTGTCTTGTCTTGTCTTTTGTCTTGTCTTGTCTTGCCTTGTCTTATCTTGTCTTGTCTTGTATGGTCTTTCTTTTGTCTTGTCTTGTCTTGTCTTGTCTTGCCTTGCCTTGCCTTGCCTTGCTTTGCCTTGACTTGCCTTGCCTTGCCTTGCCTTGCCTTGCATGGTCATGTCTTGTCTTGTCTTGTCTTGTCTTGTCTTGTCTTTCTTTTGTATTGTATTTGTCTTGTCTTGTCTTGTCTTGTCTTGTCTTGTCTTGTCTTGCCTTGCCTTGCCTTGCCTTGCCTTGCTTTGCCTTGACTTGCCTTGCCTTGCCTTGCCTTGCATGGTCATGTCTTGTATGGTCTTGTCTTGTATGGTCTTTCTTTTGTCTTGTCTTGTCTTGTCTTGTCTTGTCTTGTCTTGTATGGTCTTTCATTTGTCTTGTCTTGTCTTGTCTTGTCTTGTCTTTCTTTTGTATTGTATTTGTCTTGTCTTGTCTTGTCTTTCTTGTCTTGTCTTGTCTTGTCTTGCCTTGTCTTGTCTTGTCTTGTCTTGTCTTGTATGGTCTTTCTTTTGTCTTGTCTTTGTCTTGTCTTGTCTTTTGTCTTGTCTTGTCTTGCCTTGTCTTATCTTGTCTTGTCTTGTATGGTCTTTCTTTTGTCTTGTCTTGTCTTGTCTTGTCTTGTCTTGCCTTGCCTTGCCTTGCCTTGCTTTGCCTTGACTTGCCTTGCCTTGCCTTGCCTTGCATGGTCATGTCTTGTATTGTCTTGTCTTGTATGGTCTTGTCTTGCCTTGTCTTGTCTTGTCTTGTCTTGTCTTGTCTTGTCTTTCTTTTGTATTGTATTTGTCTTGTCTTGTCTTGTCTTTCTTGTCTTGTCTTGTCTTGTCTTGTCTTGCCTTGCCTTGCCTTGCTTTGCCTTGACTTGCCTTGCCTTGCCTTGCCTTGCATGGTCATGTCTTGTATGGTCTTGTCTTGTATGGTCTTTCTTTTGTCTTGTCTTGTCTTGTCTTGTCTTGTCTTGTATGGTCTTTAATTTGTCTTGTCTTGTCTTGTCTTGTCTTGTCTTTCTTTTGTATTGTATTGTATTTGTCTTGTCTTGTCTTGTGTTGTCTTTCTTGTCTTGTCTTGTCTTGTCTTGCCTTGTCTTGTCTTGTCTTGTCTTGTCTTGTCTTGTCTTGTCTTGTATGGTCTTTCTTTTGTCTTGTCTTTGTCTTGTCTTGTCTTTTGTCTTGTCTTGTCTTGCCTTGTCTTATCTTGTCTTGTCTTGTATGGTCTTTCTTTTGTCTTGTCTTGTCTTGTCTTGTCTTGCCTTGCCTTGCCTTGCTTTGCCTTGACTTGCCTTGCCTTGCCTTGCATGGTCATGTCTTGTATGGTCTTGTCTTGTATGGTCTTGTCTTGCCTTGTCTTTGTCTTGTCTTGTCTTGTCTTGTCTTGTCTTGTCTTGTCTTGTCTTGTCTTGTCTTGTCTTGTCTTGTCTTGTCTTGTCTTGTCTTGTCTTGTCTTGTCTTGTCTTGTCTTGTATGGTCTTGTCTTGTATGGTCTTGTCTTGTATGGTCTTTCTTTTGTCTTGTCTTTGTCTTGTCTTGTCTTTTGTCTTGTCTTGTCTTGCCTTGTCTTATCTTGTCTTGTCTTGTATGGTCTTTCTTTTGTCTTGTCTTGTCTTGTCTTGTCTTGTCTTGCCTTGCCTTGCCTTGCCTTGCTTTGCCTTGCTTTGCCTTGACTTGCCTTGCCTTGCCTTGCATGGTCATGTCTTGTCTTGTCTTGTCTTGTCTTGTCTTGTCTTGTCTTGTCTTGTCGTGTCTTGTCTTGTCTTGTCTTTCTTTTGTATTGTATTTGTCTTGTCTTGTCTTGTCTTGTCTTGTCTTGTCTTGTCTTGTCTTGTCTTGTCTTGCCTTGCCTTGCCTTGCCTTGCCTTGCCTTGCCTTGCCTTGCCTTGCATGGTCATGTCTTGTCTTGTCTTGTCTTGTCTTGTCTTGTCTTGTCTTGTCTTGTCTTGTCTTGTCTTGTCTTGTCTTGTCTTGTCTTTTTTTTGTATTGTATTTGTCTTGTCTTGTCTTTCTTGTCTTGTCTTGTCTTGTCTTGTCTTGCCTTGCCTTGCCTTGCCTTGCCTTGCCTTGCCTTGCCTTGCTTTGCCTTGACTTGCCTTGCCTTGCCTTGCATGGTCATGTCTTGTATGGTCTTGTCTTGTATGGTCTTTCTCTTGTCTTGTCTTGTCTTGTCTTGTCTTGTCTTGTCTTGTCTTGTCTTGTATGGTCTTTCATTTGTCTTGTCTTGTCTTCTCTTGTCTTGTCTTGTCTTGTCTTGTCTTGTCTTTCTTTTGTATTGTATTTGTCTTGTCTTGTCTTGTCTTTCTTGTCTTGTCTTGTCTTGCCTTGTCTTGTCTTGTCTTGTCTTGTCTTGTATGGTCTTTCTTTTGTCTTGTCTTTGTCTTGTCTTGTCTTGTCTTGTCTTCTCTTGTCTTTCTTTTGTATTGTATTTGTCTTGTCTTGTCTTGTCTTTCTTGTCTTGTCTTGTCTTGTCTTGTCTTGTCTTGTCTTGCCTTGCCTTGACTTGCCTTGCCTTGCATGGTCATGTCTTGTATGGTCTTGTCTTGTATGGTCTTTCTTTTGTCTTGTCTTGTCTTGTCTTGTCTTGTCTTGTCTTGTCTTGTATGGTCTTTCATTTGTCTTGTCTTGTCTTGTCTTGTCTTTCTTTTGTATTGTATTTGTCTTGTCTTGTCTTGTCTTTCTTGTCTTGTCTTGTCTTGTCTTGCCTTGTCTTGTCTTGTCTTGTCTTGTCTTGTCTTGTCTTGTATGGTCTTTCTTTTGTCTTGTCTTTGTCTTGTCTTGTCTTTTGTCTTGTCTTGTCTTGCCTTGTCTTATCTTGTCTTGTCTTGTATGGTCTTTCTTTTGTCTTGTCTTGTCTTGTCTTGCCTTGCCTTGCCTTGCTTTGCCTTGCCTTGCCTTGCCTTGCATGGTCATGTCTTGTCTTGTCTTGTCTTGTCTTGTCTTGTCTTGTCTTGTCTTGTCTTGTCTTGTCTTGTCTTGTCTTGTCTTGTCTTGTCTTGTCTTGTCTTGTCTTGTCTTGTCTTGTCTTGTCTTGTCTTGTCTTGTCTTTCTTTTGTATTGTATTTGTCTTGTCTTGTCTTGTCTTTCTTGTCTTGTCTTGTCTTGTCTTGTCTTGCCTTGCCTTGCCTTGCTTTGCCTTGACTTGCCTTGCCTTGCCTTGCCTTGCATGGTCATGTCTTGTATGGTCTTGTCTTGTATGGTCTTTCTTTTGTCTTGTCTTGTCTTGTCTTGTCTTTTCTTGTCTTGTCTTGTATGGTCTTTCATTTGTCTTGTCTTGTCTTGTCTTGTCTTGTCTTGTCTTGTATGGTCTTTCATTTGTCTTGTCTTGTCTTGTCTTGTCTTGTCTTGTCTTGTCTTTCTTTTGTATTGTATTTGTCTTGTCTTGTCTTGTCTTTCTTGTCTTGTCTTGTCTTGTCTTGCCTTGTCTTGTCTTGTCTTGTCTTGTCTTGTATGGTCTTTCTTTTGTCTTGTCTTTGTCTTGTCTTGTCTTGTCTTGTCTTGTCTTTCTTTTGTATTGTATTTGTCTTGTCTTGTCTTGTCTTGTCTTTCTTGTCTTGTCTTGTCTTGTCTTGTCTTGCCTTGCCTTGCCTTGCCTTGCTTTGCCTTGACTTGCCTTGCCTTGCCTTGCCTTGCATGGTCATGTCTTGTATGGTCTTGTCTTGTATGGTCTTTCTTTTGTCTTGTCTTGTCTTGTCTTGTCTTGTCTTGTCTTGTCTTGTCTTGTCTTGTCTTGTCTTGTCTTGTCTTGTCTTGTCTTGTCTTGTCTTGTCTTGTCTTGTCTGTCTTGTCTTTCTTTTGTATTGTATTTGTCTTGTCTTGTCTTGTCTTGTCTTGTCTTGTCTTGTCTTGTCTTGTCTTGTCTTTCTTTTGTATTGTATTTGTCTTGTCTTGTCTTGTCTTGTCTTGTCTTGTCTTGTCTTGTCTTGTCTTTCTTTTGTATTGTATTTGTCTTGTCTTGTCTTGTCTTGTCTTGTCTTGTCTTGTCTTTCTTTTGTATTGTATTTGTCTTGTCTTGTCTTTCTTGTCTTGTCTTGTCTTGTCTTGTCTTGCCTTGCCTTGCCTTGCCTTGCCTTGCCTTGCTTTGCCTTGCCTTGCCTTGCCTTGCCTTGCATGGTCATGTCTTGTATGGTCTTGTCTTGTATGGTCTTTCTTTTGTCTTGTCTTGTCTTGTCTTGTCTTGTATGGTCTTTCATTTGTCTTGTCTTGTCTTGTCTTGTCTTGTCTTGTCTTGTCTTGTCTTGTCTTGTCTTGTCTTTCTTTTGTATTGTATTTGTCTTGTCTTGTCTTGTCTTGTCTTTCTTGTCTTGTCTTGTCTTGTCTTGTCTTGTCTTGTCTTGCCTTGTCTTGTCTTGTCTTGTCTTGTATGGTCTTTCTTTTGTCTTGTCTTTGTCTTGTCTTGTCTTGTCTTGTCTTGTCTTGTCTTTCTTTTGTATTGTATTTGTCTTGTCTTGTCTTGTCTTTCTTGTCTTGTCTTGTCTTGTCTTGTCTTGTCTTGTATGGTCTTTCATTTGTCTTGTCTTGTCTTGTCTTGTCTTGTCTTGTCTTGTCTTTCTTTTGTATTGTATTTGTCTTGTCTTGTCTTGTCTTTCTTGTCTTGTCTTGTCTTGCCTTGTCTTGTCTTGTCTTGTCTTGTATGGTCTTTCTTTTGTCTTGTCTTTGTCTTGTCTTGTCTTTTGTCTTGTCTTGTCTTGCCTTGTCTTATCTTGTCTTGTCTTGTATGGTCTTTCTTTTGTCTTGTCTTGTCTTGTCTTGTCTTGCCTTGCCTTGCCTTGCCTTGCTTTGCCTTGACTTGCCTTGCCTTGCCTTGCCTTGCCTTGCATGGTCATGTCTTGTCTTGTCTTGTCTTGTCTTGTCTTGTCTTTCTTTTGTATTGTATTTGTCTTGTCTTGTCTTGTCTTGTCTTGTCTTGTCTTGTCTTGTCTTGCCTTGCCTTGCCTTGCCTTGCCTTGCTTTGCCTTGACTTGCCTTGCCTTGCCTTGCCTTGCATGGTCATGTCTTGTATGGTCTTGTCTTGTATGGTCTTTCTTTTGTCTTGTCTTGTCTTGTCTTGTCTTGTCTTGTATGGTCTTTCATTTGTCTTGTCTTGTCTTGTCTTGTCTTGTCTTTCTTTTGTATTGTATTTGTCTTGTCTTGTCTTGTCTTTCTTGTCTTGTCTTGTCTTGTCTTGCCTTGTCTTGTCTTGTCTTGTCTTGTCTTGTCTTGTCTTGTATGGTCTTTCTTTTGTCTTGTCTTTGTCTTGTCTTGTCTTTTGTCTTGTCTTGTCTTGCCTTGTCTTATCTTGTCTTGTCTTGTATGGTCTTTCTTTTGTCTTGTCTTGTCTTGTCTTGTCTTGTCTTGCCTTGCCTTGCCTTGCCTTGCTTTGCCTTGACTTGCCTTGCCTTGCCTTGCCTTGCATGGTCATGTCTTGTATTGTCTTGTCTTGTATGGTCTTGTCTTGCCTTGTCTTGTCTTGTCTTGTCTTGTCTTGTCTTGTCTTTCTTTTGTATTGTATTTGTCTTGTCTTGTCTTGTCTTTCTTGTCTTGTCTTGTCTTGTCTTGTCTTGCCTTGCCTTGCCTTGCTTTGCCTTGACTTGCCTTGCCTTGCCTTGCCTTGCATGGTCATGTCTTGTATGGTCTTGTCTTGTATGGTCTTTCTTTTGTCTTGTCTTGTCTTGTCTTGTCTTGTCTTGTATGGTCTTTAATTTGTCTTGTCTTGTCTTGTCTTGTCTTGTCTTTCTTTTGTATTGTATTGTATTTGTCTTGTCTTGTCTTGTGTTGTCTTTCTTGTCTTGTCTTGTCTTGCCTTGTCTTGTCTTGTCTTGTCTTGTCTTGTCTTGTCTTGTATGGTCTTTCTTTTGTCTTGTCTTTGTCTTGTCTTGTCTTTTGTCTTGTCTTGTCTTGCCTTGTCTTATCTTGTCTTGTCTTGTATGGTCTTTCTTTTGTCTTGTCTTGTCTTGTCTTGTCTTGTCTTGCCTTGCCTTGCCTTGCTTTGCCTTGACTTGCCTTGCCTTGCCTTGCATGGTCATGTCTTGTATGGTCTTGTCTTGTATGGTCTTGTCTTGCCTTGTCTTTGTCTTGTCTTGTCTTGTCTTGTCTTGTCTTGTCTTGTCTTGTCCTGTCTTGTCTTGTCTTGTCTTGTCTTGTCTTGTCTTGTCTTGTCTTGTCTTGTCTTGTCTTGTATGGTCTTGTCTTGTATGGTCTTGTCTTGTATGGTCTTTCTTTTGTCTTGTCTTTGTCTTGTCTTGTCTTTTGTCTTGTCTTGTCTTGCCTTGTCTTATCTTGTCTTGTCTTGTATGGTCTTTCTTTTGTCTTGTCTTGTCTTGTCTTGTCTTGTCTTGCCTTGCCTTGCCTTGCCTTGCTTTGCCTTGCTTTGCCTTGACTTGCCTTGCCTTGCCTTGCATGGTCATGTCTTGTCTTGTCTTGTCTTGTCTTGTCTTGTCTTGTCTTGTCTTGTCTTGTCTTGTCGTGTCTTGTCTTGTCTTGTCTTGTCTTGTCTTTCTTTTGTATTGTATTTGTCTTGTCTTGTCTTGTCTTGTCTTGTCTTGCCTTGCCTTGCCTTGCCTTGCCTTGCCTTGCCTTGCCTTGTCTTGTCTTGTCTTGTCTTGTCTTGTCTTGTATTGTCTTTTTTTTGTATTGTATTTGTCTTGTCTTGTCTTTCTTGTCTTGTCTTGTCTTGTCTTGTCTTGCCTTGCCTTGCCTTGCCTTGCCTTGCCTTGCCTTGCCTTGCCTTGCCTTGCTTTGCCTTGACTTGCCTTGCCTTGCCTTGCATGGTCATGTCTTGTATGGTCTTGTCTTGTATGGTCTTTCTCTTGTCTTGTCTTGTCTTGTCTTGTCTTGTCTTGTCTTGTCTTGTCTTGTCTTGTCTTGTCTTGTCTTGTCTTGTCTTGTCTTGTCTTGTCTTGTATGGTCTTTCATTTGTCTTGTCTTGTCTTCTCTTGTCTTGTCTTGTCTTGTCTTGTCTTGTCTTTCTTTTGTATTGTATTTGTCTTGTCTTGTCTTGTCTTTCTTGTCTTGTCTTGTCTTGCCTTGTCTTGTCTTGTCTTGTCTTGTCTTGTATGGTCTTTCTTTTGTCTTGTCTTTGTCTTGTCTTGTCTTGTCTTGTCTTGTCTTGTCTTGTCTTTCTTTTGTATTGTATTTGTCTTGTCTTGTCTTGTCTTTCTTGTCTTGTCTTGTCTTGTCTTGTCTTGTCTTGCCTTGCCTTGACTTGCCTTGCCTTGCATGGTCATGTCTTGTATGGTCTTGTCTTGTATGGTCTTTCTTTTGTCTTGTCTTGTCTTGTCTTGTCTTGTCTTGTCTTGTCTTGTATGGTCTTTCATTTGTCTTGTCTTGTCTTGTCTTGTCTTTCTTTTGTATTGTATTTGTCTTGTCTTGTCTTGTCTTTCTTGTCTTGTCTTGTCTTGTCTTGCCTTGTCTTGTCTTGTCTTGTCTTGTCTTGTCTTGTATGGTCTTTCTTTTGTCTTGTCTTTGTCTTGTCTTGTCTTTTGTCTTGTCTTGTCTTGCCTTGTCTTATCTTGTCTTGTCTTGTATGGTCTTTCTTTTGTCTTGTCTTGTCTTGTCTTGCCTTGCCTTGCCTTGCTTTGCCTTGCCTTGCCTTGCCTTGCATGGTCATGTCTTGTCTTGTCTTGTCTTGTCTTGTCTTGTCTTGTCTTGTCTTGTCTTGTCTTGTCTTGTCTTGTCTTGTCTTGTCTTGTCTTGTCTTGTCTTGTCTTGTCTTGTCTTGTCTTGTCTTGTCTTGTCTTGTCTTGTCTTGTCTTGTCTTGTCTTGTCTTGTCTTGTCTTTCTTTTGTATTGTATTTGTCTTGTCTTGTCTTGTCTTTCTTGTCTTGTCTTGTCTTGTCTTGTCTTGCCTTGCCTTGCCTTGCCTTGCTTTGCCTTGACTTGCCTTGCCTTGCCTTGCCTTGCATGGTCATGTCTTGTATGGTCTTGTCTTGTATGGTCTTTCTTTTGTCTTGTCTTGTCTTGTCTTGTCTTGTCTTGTCTTGTCTTGTCTTGTCTTGTCTTGTCTTGTCTTGTCTTGTCTTGTATGGTCTTTCATTTGTCTTGTCTTGTCTTGTCTTGTCTTGTCTTGTCTTTCTTTTGTATTGTATTTGTCTTGTCTTGTCTTGTCTTTCTTGTCTTGTCTTGTCTTGTCTTGTCTTGCCTTGTCTTGTCTTGTCTTGTCTTGTCTTGTCTTGTATGGTCTTTCTTTTGTATTGTATTTGTCTTGTCTTGTCTTTCTTGTCTTGTCTTGTCTTGTCTTGTCTTGTCTTGCCTTGCCTTGCCTTGCCTTGCCTTGCCTTGCCTTGCCTTGCTTTGCCTTGACTTGCCTTGCCTTGCCTTGCATGGTCATGTCTTGTATGGTCTTGTCTTGTATGGTCTTTCTTTTGTCTTGTCTTGTCTTGTCTTGTCTTGTCTTGTCTTGTCTTGTCTTGTATGGTCTTTCATTTGTCTTGTCTTGTCTTGTCTTGTCTTGTCTTGTCTTTCTTTTGTATTGTATTTGTCTTGTCTTGTCTTGTCTTTCTTGTCTTGTCTTGTCTTGTCTTGCCTTGTCTTGTCTTGTCTTGTCTTGTCTTGTATGGTCTTTCTTTTGTCTTGTCTTTGTCTTGTCTTGTCTTGTCTTGTCTTGTCTTGTCTTGTCTTGTCTTGTCTTTCTTTTGTATTGTATTTGTCTTGTCTTGTCTTGTCTTGTCTTGTCTTGTCTTGTCTTGTCTTGTCTTGCCTTGCCTTGCCTTGCCTTGCCTTGCTTTGCCTTGACTTGCCTTGCCTTGCCTTGCATGGTCATGTCTTGTATGGTCTTGTCTTGTATGGTCTTTCTTTTGTCTTGTCTTGTCTTGTCTTGTCTTGTCTTGTCTTGTCTTTCTTTTGTATTGTATGGTCTTGTCTTGTATGGTCTTTCTTTTGTCTTGTCTTGTCTTGTCTTGTCTTGTCTTGTCTTGTCTTGTCTTTCTTTTGTATTGTATTTGTCTTGTCTTGTCTTGTCTTGTCTTGTCTTGTCTTGTCTTGTCTTGTCTTGTCTTGTCTTGTCTTGTCTTGTCTTTCTTTTGTATTGTATTTGTCTTGTCTTGTCTTGTCTTTCTTGTCTTGTCTTGTCTTGTCTTGTCTTGCCTTGCCTTGCCTTGCTTTGCCTTGACTTGCCTTGCCTTGCCTTGCCTTGCATGGTCATGTCTTGTATGGTCTTGTCTTGTATGGTCTTTCTTTTGTCTTGTCTTGTCTTGTCTTGTCTTTTCTTGTCTTGTCTTGTATGGTCTTTCATTTGTCTTGTCTTGTCTTGTCTTGTCTTGTCTTGTCTTGTCTTGTATGGTCTTTCATTTGTCTTGTCTTGTCTTGTCTTGTCTTGTCTTGTCTTGTCTTTCTTTTGTATTGTATTTGTCTTGTCTTGTCTTGTCTTTCTTGTCTTGTCTTGTCTTGTCTTGCCTTGTCTTGTCTTGTCTTGTCTTGTCTTGTATGGTCTTTCTTTTGTCTTGTCTTTGTCTTGTCTTGTCTTGTCTTGTCTTGTCTTTCTTTTGTATTGTATTTGTCTTGTCTTGTCTTGTCTTGTCTTTCTTGTCTTGTCTTGTCTTGTCTTGTCTTGCCTTGCCTTGCCTTGCCTTGCTTTGCCTTGACTTGCCTTGCCTTGCCTTGCCTTGCATGGTCATGTCTTGTATGGTCTTGTCTTGTATGGTCTTTCTTTTGTCTTGTCTTGTCTTGTCTTGTCTTGTCTTGTCTTGTCTTGTCTTGTCTTGTCTTGTCTTGTCTTGTCTTGTCTTGTCTTGTCTGTCTTGTCTTTCTTTTGTATTGTATTTGTCTTGTCTTGTCTTGTCTTGTCTTGTCTTGTCTTGTCTTGTCTTGTCTTGTCTTTCTTTTGTATTGTATTTGTCTTGTCTTGTCTTGTCTTGTCTTGTCTTGTCTTGTCTTGTCTTGTCTTTCTTTTGTATTGTATTTGTCTTGTCTTGTCTTGTCTTGTCTTGTCTTGTCTTGTCTTGTCTTTCTTTTGTATTGTATTTGTCTTGTCTTGTCTTTCTTGTCTTGTCTTGTCTTGTCTTGTCTTGCCTTGCCTTGCCTTGCCTTGCCTTGCCTTGCTTTGCCTTGCCTTGCCTTGCCTTGCCTTGCATGGTCATGTCTTGTATGGTCTTGTCTTGTATGGTCTTTCTTTTGTCTTGTCTTGTCTTGTCTTGTCTTGTATGGTCTTTCATTTGTCTTGTCTTGTCTTGTCTTGTCTTGTCTTGTCTTGTCTTGTCTTGTCTTGTCTTGTCTTTCTTTTGTATTGTATTTGTCTTGTCTTGTCTTGTCTTGTCTTTCTTGTCTTGTCTTGTCTTGTCTTGTCTTGTCTTGCCTTGTCTTGTCTTGTCTTGTCTTGTATGGTCTTTCTTTTGTCTTGTCTTTGTCTTGTCTTGTCTTGTCTTGTCTTGTCTTGTCTTTCTTTTGTATTGTATTTGTCTTGTCTTGTCTTGTCTTTCTTGTCTTGTCTTGTCTTGTCTTGTCTTGTCTTGTATGGTCTTTCATTTGTCTTGTCTTGTCTTGTCTTGTCTTGTCTTGTCTTGTCTTTCTTTTGTATTGTATTTGTCTTGTCTTGTCTTGTCTTTCTTGTCTTGTCTTGTCTTGCCTTGTCTTGTCTTGTCTTGTCTTGTATGGTCTTTCTTTTGTCTTGTCTTTGTCTTGTCTTGTCTTTTGTCTTGTCTTGTCTTGCCTTGTCTTATCTTGTCTTGTCTTGTATGGTCTTTCTTTTGTCTTGTCTTGTCTTGTCTTGTCTTGCCTTGCCTTGCCTTGCCTTGCTTTGCCTTGACTTGCCTTGCCTTGCCTTGCCTTGCCTTGCATGGTCATGTCTTGTCTTGTCTTGTCTTGTCTTGTCTTGTCTTGTCTTTCTTTTGTATTGTATTTGTCTTGTCTTGTCTTGTCTTGTCTTGTCTTGTCTTGTCTTGTCTTGCCTTGCCTTGCCTTGCCTTGCCTTGCTTTGCCTTGACTTGCCTTGCCTTGCCTTGCCTTGCATGGTCATGTCTTGTATGGTCTTGTCTTGTATGGTCTTTCTTTTGTCTTGTCTTGTCTTGTCTTGTCTTGTCTTGTATGGTCTTTCATTTGTCTTGTCTTGTCTTGTCTTGTCTTGTCTTTCTTTTGTATTGTATTTGTCTTGTCTTGTCTTGTCTTTCTTGTCTTGTCTTGTCTTGTCTTGCCTTGTCTTGTCTTGTCTTGTCTTGTCTTGTCTTGTCTTGTATGGTCTTTCTTTTGTCTTGTCTTTGTCTTGTCTTGTCTTTTGTCTTGTCTTGTCTTGCCTTGTCTTATCTTGTCTTGTCTTGTATGGTCTTTCTTTTGTCTTGTCTTGTCTTGTCTTGTCTTGTCTTGCCTTGCCTTGCCTTGCCTTGCTTTGCCTTGACTTGCCTTGCCTTGCCTTGCCTTGCATGGTCATGTCTTGTATTGTCTTGTCTTGTATGGTCTTGTCTTGCCTTGTCTTGTCTTGTCTTGTCTTGTCTTGTCTTGTCTTTCTTTTGTATTGTATTTGTCTTGTCTTGTCTTGTCTTTCTTGTCTTGTCTTGTCTTGTCTTGTCTTGCCTTGCCTTGCCTTGCTTTGCCTTGACTTGCCTTGCCTTGCCTTGCCTTGCATGGTCATGTCTTGTATGGTCTTGTCTTGTATGGTCTTTCTTTTGTCTTGTCTTGTCTTGTCTTGTCTTGTCTTGTATGGTCTTTAATTTGTCTTGTCTTGTCTTGTCTTGTCTTGTCTTTCTTTTGTATTGTATTGTATTTGTCTTGTCTTGTCTTGTGTTGTCTTTCTTGTCTTGTCTTGTCTTGCCTTGTCTTGTCTTGTCTTGTCTTGTCTTGTCTTGTCTTGTATGGTCTTTCTTTTGTCTTGTCTTTGTCTTGTCTTGTCTTTTGTCTTGTCTTGTCTTGCCTTGTCTTATCTTGTCTTGTCTTGTATGGTCTTTCTTTTGTCTTGTCTTGTCTTGTCTTGTCTTGTCTTGCCTTGCCTTGCCTTGCTTTGCCTTGACTTGCCTTGCCTTGCATGGTCATGTCTTGTATGGTCTTGTCTTGTATGGTCTTGTCTTGCCTTGTCTTTGTCTTGTCTTGTCTTGTCTTGTCTTGTCTTGTCTTGTCTTGTCCTGTCTTGTCTTGTCTTGTCTTGTCTTGTCTTGTCTTGTCTTGTCTTGTCTTGTCTTGTCTTGTCTTGTATGGTCTTGTCTTGTATGGTCTTGTCTTGTATGGTCTTTCTTTTGTCTTGTCTTTGTCTTGTCTTGTCTTTTGTCTTGTCTTGTCTTGCCTTGTCTTATCTTGTCTTGTCTTGTATGGTCTTTCTTTTGTCTTGTCTTGTCTTGTCTTGTCTTGTCTTGCCTTGCCTTGCCTTGCCTTGCTTTGCCTTGCTTTGCCTTGACTTGCCTTGCCTTGCCTTGCATGGTCATGTCTTGTCTTGTCTTGTCTTGTCTTGTCTTGTCTTGTCTTGTCTTGTCTTGTCTTGTCTTGTCGTGTCTTGTCTTGTCTTGTCTTGTCTTGTCTTTCTTTTGTATTGTATTTGTCTTGTCTTGTCTTGTCTTGTCTTGTCTTGCCTTGCCTTGCCTTGCCTTGCCTTGCCTTGCCTTGCCTTGCCTTGCCTTGTCTTGTCTTGTCTTGTCTTGTCTTGTCTTGTCTTGTCTTTTTTTTGTATTGTATTTGTCTTGTCTTGTCTTTCTTGTCTTGTCTTGTCTTGTCTTGTCTTGTCTTGTCTTGCCTTGCCTTGCCTTGCCTTGCCTTGCCTTGCCTTGCCTTGCCTTGCTTTGCCTTGACTTGCCTTGCCTTGCCTTGCATGGTCATGTCTTGTATGGTCTTGTCTTGTATGGTCTTTCTCTTGTCTTGTCTTGTCTTGTCTTGTCTTGTCTTGTCTTGTCTTGTCTTGTCTTGTCTTGTCTTGTCTTGTCTTGTCTTGTCTTGTCTTGTCTTGTCTTGTATGGTCTTTCATTTGTCTTGTCTTGTCTTCTCTTGTCTTGTCTTGTCTTGTCTTGTCTTGTCTTTCTTTTGTATTGTATTTGTCTTGTCTTGTCTTGTCTTTCTTGTCTTGTCTTGTCTTGCCTTGTCTTGTCTTGTCTTGTCTTGTCTTGTATGGTCTTTCTTTTGTCTTGTCTTTGTCTTGTCTTGTCTTGTCTTGTCTTGTCTTGTCTTGTCTTTCTTTTGTATTGTATTTGTCTTGTCTTGTCTTGTCTTTCTTGTCTTGTCTTGTCTTGTCTTGTCTTGTCTTGCCTTGCCTTGACTTGCCTTGCCTTGCATGGTCATGTCTTGTATGGTCTTGTCTTGTATGGTCTTTCTTTTGTCTTGTCTTGTCTTGTCTTGTCTTGTCTTGTCTTGTCTTGTATGGTCTTTCATTTGTCTTGTCTTGTCTTGTCTTGTCTTTCTTTTGTATTGTATTTGTCTTGTCTTGTCTTGTCTTTCTTGTCTTGTCTTGTCTTGTCTTGCCTTGTCTTGTCTTGTCTTGTCTTGTCTTGTCTTGTATGGTCTTTCTTTTGTCTTGTCTTTGTCTTGTCTTGTCTTTTGTCTTGTCTTGTCTTGCCTTGTCTTATCTTGTCTTGTCTTGTATGGTCTTTCTTTTGTCTTGTCTTGTCTTGTCTTGCCTTGCCTTGCCTTGCTTTGCCTTGCCTTGCCTTGCCTTGCATGGTCATGTCTTGTCTTGTCTTGTCTTGTCTTGTCTTGTCTTGTCTTGTCTTGTCTTGTCTTGTCTTGTCTTGTCTTGTCTTGTCTTGTCTTGTCTTGTCTTGTCTTGTCTTGTCTTTCTTTTGTATTGTATTTGTCTTGTCTTGTCTTGTCTTTCTTGTCTTGTCTTGTCTTGTCTTGTCTTGCCTTGCCTTGCCTTGCCTTGCTTTGCCTTGACTTGCCTTGCCTTGCCTTGCCTTGCATGGTCATGTCTTGTATGGTCTTGTCTTGTATGGTCTTTCTTTTGTCTTGTCTTGTCTTGTCTTGTCTTGTCTTGTATGGTCTTGTCTTGTCTTGTCTTGTCTTGTCTTGTATGGTCTTTCATTTGTCTTGTCTTGTCTTGTCTTGTCTTGTCTTGTCTTTCTTTTGTATTGTATTTGTCTTGTCTTGTCTTGTCTTTCTTGTCTTGTCTTGTCTTGTCTTGTCTTGCCTTGTCTTGTCTTGTCTTGTCTTGTCTTGTCTTGTATGGTCTTTCTTTTGTATTGTATTTGTCTTGTCTTGTCTTTCTTGTCTTGTCTTGTCTTGTCTTGTCTTGCCTTGCCTTGCCTTGCCTTGCCTTGCCTTGCCTTGCCTTGCTTTGCCTTGACTTGCCTTGCCTTGCCTTGCATGGTCATGTCTTGTATGGTCTTGTCTTGTATGGTCTTTCTTTTGTCTTGTCTTGTCTTGTCTTGTCTTGTCTTGTCTTGTCTTGTCTTGTATGGTCTTTCATTTGTCTTGTCTTGTCTTGTCTTGTCTTGTCTTGTCTTTCTTTTGTATTGTATTTGTCTTGTCTTGTCTTGTCTTTCTTGTCTTGTCTTGTCTTGTCTTGCCTTGTCTTGTCTTGTCTTGTCTTGTCTTGTATGGTCTTTCTTTTGTCTTGTCTTTGTCTTGTCTTGTCTTGTCTTGTCTTGTCTTGTCTTGTCTTGTCTTTCTTTTGTATTGTATTTGTCTTGTCTTGTCTTGTCTTTCTTGTCTTGTCTTGTCTTGTCTTGTCTTGTCTTGTCTTGTCTTGTCTTGTCTTGTCTTGCCTTGCCTTGCCTTGCCTTGCCTTGCTTTGCCTTGACTTGCCTTGCCTTGCCTTGCATGGTCATGTCTTGTATGGTCTTGTCTTGTATGGTCTTTCTTTTGTCTTGTCTTGTCTTGTCTTGTCTTGTCTTGTCTTGTCTTTCTTTTGTATTGTATGGTCTTGTCTTGTATGGTCTTTCTTTTGTCTTGTCTTGTCTTGTCTTGTCTTGTCTTGTCTTGTCTTGTCTTTCTTTTGTATTGTATTTGTCTTGTCTTGTCTTGTCTTTCTTGTCTTGTCTTGTCTTGTCTTGTCTTGTCTTGTCTTGCCTTGTATGGTCTTTCTTTTGTCTTGTCTTTGTCTTGTCTTGTCTTTTGTCTTGTCTTGCCTTGTCTTATCTTGTCTTGTCTTGTATGGTCTTTCTTTTGTCTTGTCTTGTCTTGTCTTGTCTTGTCTTGTCTTTCTTTTGTATTGTATTTGTCTTGTCTTGTCTTGTCTTTCTTGTCTTGTCTTGCCTTGTCTTGTCTTGTCTTGTCTTGTCTTGTATGGTCTTTCTTTTGTCTTGTCTTTGTCTTGTCTTGTCTTTTGTCTTGTCTTGCCTTGTCTTATCTTGTCTTGTCTTGTATGGTCTTTCTTTTGTCTTGTCTTGTCTTGTCTTGTCTTGTCTTGTCTTTTCTTGCCTTGCCTTGCTTTGCCTTGACTTGCCTTGCCTTGCCTTGCCTTGCATGGTCATGTCTTGTATGGTCTTGTCTTGTATGGTCTTGTCTTGCCTTGTCTTGTCTTGTCTTGTCTTGTCTTGTCTTGTATGGTCTTTCTTTTGTATTGTATTTGTCTTGTCTTGTCTTGTCTTTCTTGTCTTGTCTTGTCTTGTCTTGTCTTGCCTTGCCTTGCCTTGCCTTGCCTTGCCTTGCCTTGCCTTGCTTTGCCTTGACTTGCCTTGCCTTGCCTTGCATGGTCATGTCTTGTATGGTCATGTCTTGTATGGTCTTTCTTTTGTCTTGTCTTGTCTTGTCTTGTCTTGTATGGTCTTTCATTTGTCTTGTCTTGTCTTGTCTTGTCTTGTCTTTCTTTTGTATTGTATTTGTCTTGTCTTGTCTTGTCTTTCTTGTCTTGTCTTGTCTTGTCTTGCCTTGTCTTGTCTTGTCTTGTCTTGTCTTGTATGGTCTTTCTTTTGTCTTGTCTTTGTCTTGTCTTGTCTTGTCTTGTCTTGTCTTGTCTTGTCTTGTCTTGTCTTTCTTTTGTATTGTATTTGTCTTGTCTTGTCTTGTCTTTCTTGTCTTGTCTTGTCTTGTCTTGTCTTGTCTTGTCTTGCCTTGCCTTGCCTTGCCTTGCCTTGCTTTGCCTTGACTTGCCTTGCCTTGCCTTGCATGGTCATGTCTTGTATGGTCTTGTCTTGTATGGTCTTTCTTTTGTCTTGTCTTGTCTTGTCTTGTCTTGTCTTTCTTTTGTATTGTATGGTCTTGTCTTGTATGGTCTTTCTTTTGTCTTGTCTTGTCTTGTCTTGTCTTGTCTTGTCTTGTCTTGTCTTTCTTTTGTATTGTATTTGTCTTGTCTTGTCTTGTCTTTCTTGTCTTGTCTTGTCTTGTCTTGTCTTGTCTTGTCTTGCCTTGTATGGTCTTTCTTTTGTCTTGTCTTTGTCTTGTCTTGTCTTTTGTCTTGTCTTGCCTTGTCTTATCTTGTCTTGTCTTGTATGGTCTTTCTTTTGTCTTGTCTTGTCTTGTCTTGTCTTGTCTTGTCTTTCTTTTGTATTGTATTTGTCTTGTCTTGTCTTGTCTTTCTTGTCTTGTCTTGTCTTGTCTTGTCTTGCCTTGTCTTGTCTTGTCTTGTCTTGTCTTGTATGGTCTTTCTTTTGTCTTGTCTTTGTCTTGTCTTGTCTTTTGTCTTGTCTTGCCTTGTCTTATCTTGTCTTGTCTTGTATGGTCTTTCTTTTGTCTTGTCTTGTCTTGGCTTGTCTTGTCTTGTCTTTTCTTGCCTTGCCTTGCTTTGCCTTGACTTGCCTTGCCTTGCCTTGCCTTGCATGGTCATGTCTTGTATGGTCTTGTCTTGTATGGTCTTGTCTTGCCTTGTCTTGTCTTGTCTTGTCTTGTCTTGTATGGTCTTTCTTTTGTATTGTATTTGTCTTGTCTTGTCTTTCTTGTCTTGTCTTGTCTTGTCTTGTCTTGCCTTGCCTTGCCTTGCCTTGCCTTGCCTTGCCTTGCCTTGCTTTGCCTTGACTTGCCTTGCCTTGCCTTGCATGGTCATGTCTTGTATGGTCATGTCTTGTATGGTCTTTCTTTTGTCTTGTCTTGTCTTGTCTTGTATTGTATGGTCTTTCATTTGTCTTGTCTTGTCTTGTCTTGTCTTGTCTTGTCTTGTCTTGTCTTGTCTTGTCTTGTCTTGTCTTGTCTTGTCTTGTCTTGTCTTGTCTTGTCTTGTCTTGTCTTGTCTTGTCTTGACTTTCTTTTGTATTGTATTTGTCTTGTCTTGTCTTGTCTTTCTTGTCTTGTCTTGTCTTGCCTTGTCTTGTCTTGTCTTGTCTTGTCTTGTCTTGTCTTGTCTTGTCTTGTATGGTCTTTCTTTTGTCTTGTCTTTATCTTGTCTTGTCTTGTCTTGTCTTGTCTTGTCTTTCTTTTGTATTGTATTTGTCTTGTCTTGTCTTGTCTTTCTTGTCTTGTCTTGTCTTGTCTTGTCTTGTCTTGCCTTGCCTTGCCTTGCCTTGCCTTGCCTTGCCTTGACTTGCCTTGCCTTGCCTTGCCTTGCATGGTCATGTCTTGTATGGTCTTGTCTTGTATGGTCTTTCTTTTGTCTTGTCTTGTCTTGTCTTGTCTTGTCTTGTCTTTCTTTTGTATTTTATGGTCTTGTCTTGTATGGTCTTTCTTTTGTCTTGTCTTGTCTTGTCTTGTCTTGTCTTGTCTTGTCTTGTCTTGTCTTGTCTTGTCTTGTCTTGTCTTGTCTTTCTTTTGTATTGTATTTGTCTTGTCTTGTCTTGTCTTTCTTGTCTTGTCTTGTCTTGTCTTGTCTTGTCTTGTCTTGCCTTGCCTTGCCTTGCATGGTCATGTCTTGTATGGTCTTGTCTTGTATGGTCTTTCTTTTGTCTTGTCTTGTCTTGTCTTGTCTTGTCTTGTCTTGTCTTGTATGGTCTTTCATTTGTCTTGTCTTGTCTTGTCTTGTCTTGTCTTTCTTTTGTATTGTATTTGTCTTGTCTTGTCTTGTCTTTCTTGTCTTGTCTTGTCTTGTCTTGCCTTGTCTTGTCTTGTCTTGTCTTGTATGGTCTTTCTTTTGTCTTGTCTTTGTCTTGTCTTGTCTTTTGTCTTGTCTTGCCTTGTCTTATCTTGTCTTGTCTTGTATGGTCTTTCTTTTGTCTTGTCTTGTCTTGTCTTGTCTTGTCTTTTCTTGCCTTGCCTTGCTTTGCCTTGACTTGCCTTGCCTTGCCTTGCATGGTCATGTCTTGTATGGTCTTGTCTTGTATGGTCTTGTCTTGCCTTGTCTTGTCTTGTCTTGTCTTGTCTTGTCTTTCTTTTGTATTGTATTTGTCTTGTCTTGTCTTGTCTTTCTTGTCTTGTCTTGTCTTGTCTTGTCTTGTCTTGCCTTGCCTTGCCTTGCCTTGCTTTGCCTTGACTTGCCTTGCCTTGCCTTGCCTTGCATGGTCATGTCTTGTATGGTCTTGTCTTGTATGGTCTTTCTTTTGTCTTGTCTTGTCTTGTCTTGTCTTGTCTTGTCTTGTCTTTTCTTGTCTTTCTTTTGTATTGTATTGTATTTGTCTTGTCTTGTCTTGTCTTTCTTGTCTTGTCTTGTCTTGTCTTGCCTTGTCTTGTCTTGTCTTGTCTTGTCTTGTATGGTCTTTCTTTTGTCTTGTCTTTGTCTTGTCTTGTCTTTTGTCTTGTCTTGTCTTGCATTGTCTTATCTTGACTTGTCTTGTATGGTCTTTCTTTTGTCTTGTCTTGTCTTGTCTTGTCTTGTCTTGTCTTGCCTTGCCTTGCCTTGCCTTGCCTTGCCTTGCTTTGCCTTGACTTGCCTTGCCTTGCCTTGCCTTGCATGGTCATGTCTTGTCTTGTCTTGTCTTGTCTTGTCTTGTCTTGTCTTGTCTTGTCTTGTCGTCTTGTCTTGTCTTGTCTTGTCTTGTCTTGTCTTTCATTTGTCTTGTCTTGTCTTGTCTTGTCTTGTCTTGTCTTTCATTTGTCTTGTCTTGTCTTTTCTTGTCTTGTCTTGCCTTGCCTTGCCTTGCCTTGCCTTGCTTTGCCTTGACTTGCCTTGCCTTGCCTTGCATGGTCATGTCTTGTATGGTCTTGTCTTGTATGGTCTTGTCTTTCTTTTGTATTGTATTTGTCTTGTCTTGTCTTGTCTTTCTTGTCTTGTCTTGTCTTGTCTTGCCTTGTCTTGTCTTGTCTTGTCTTCTCTTGTATGGTCTTTCTTTTGTCTTGTCTTTGTCTTGTCTTGTCTTGTCTTGTCTTGTCTTGTCTTGTCTTGTCTTGTCTTGTCTTTCTTTTGTATTGTATTTGTCTTGTCTTGTCTTGTCTTGTCTTGTCTTGTCTTGTCTTGTCTTGCCTTGCCTTGCCTTGCCTTGCCTTGCTTTGCCTTGACTTGCCTTGCCTTGCCTTGCATGGTCATGTCTTGTATGGTCTTGTCTTGTATGGTCTTTCTTTTGTCTTGTCTTGTCTTGTCTTGTCTTGTCTTGTCTTTCTTTTGTATTGTATGGTCTTGTCTTGTATGGTCTTTCTTTTGTCTTGTCTTGTCTTGTCTTGTCTTGTCTTGTCTTGTCTTGTCTTGTCTTTCTTTTGTATTGTATTTGTCTTGTCTTGTCTTGTCTTTCTTGTCTTGTCTTGTCTTGTCTTGTCTTGTCTTGTCTTGTCTTGCCTTGTATGGTCTTTCTTTTGTCTTGTCTTTGTCTTGTCTTGTCTTTTGTCTTGTCTTGCCTTGTCTTATCTTGTCTTGTCTTGTATGGTCTTTCTTTTGTCTTGTCTTGTCTTGTCTTGTCTTGTCTTGTCTTTCTTTTGTATTGTATTTGTCTTGTCTTGTCTTGTCTTTCTTGTCTTGTCTTGTCTTGCCTTGTCTTGTCTTGTCTTGTCTTGTATGGTCTTTCTTTTGTCTTGTCTTTGTCTTGTCTTGTCTTTTGTCTTGTCTTGCCTTGTCTTATCTTGTCTTGTCTTGTATGGTCTTTCTTTTGTCTTGTCTTGTCTTGTCTTGTCTTGTCTTGTCTTTTCTTGCCTTGCCTTGCTTTGCCTTGACTTGCCTTGCCTTGCCTTGCCTTGCATGGTCATGTCTTGTATGGTCTTGTCTTGTATGGTCTTGTCTTGCCTTGTCTTGTCTTGTCTTGTCTTGTCTTGTCTTGTATGGTCTTTCTTTTGTATTGTATTTGTCTTGTCTTGTCTTTCTTGTCTTGTCTTGTCTTGTCTTGTCTTGCCTTGCCTTGCCTTGCCTTGCCTTGCCTTGCCTTGCCTTGCTTTGCCTTGACTTGCCTTGCCTTGCCTTGCATGGTCATGTCTTGTATGGTCATGTCTTGTATGGTCTTTCTTTTGTCTTGTCTTGTCTTGTCTTGTCTTGTATGGTCTTTCATTTGTCTTGTCTTGTCTTGTCTTGTCTTGTCTTGTCTTGTCTTGTCTTGTCTTGTCTTGTCTTGTCTTGTCTTGTCTTGTCTTGTCTTGACTTTCTTTTGTATTGTATTTGTCTTGTCTTGTCTTGTCTTTCTTGTCTTGTCTTGTCTTGCCTTGTCTTGTCTTGTCTTGTCTTGTATGGTCTTTCTTTTGTCTTGTCTTTGTCTTGTCTTGTCTTGTCTTGTCTTGTCTTTCTTTTGTATTGTATTTGTCTTGTCTTGTCTTGTCTTTCTTGTCTTGTCTTGTCTTGTCTTGTCTTGTCTTGCCTTGCCTTGCCTTGCCTTGCCTTGCTTTGCCTTGACTTGCCTTGACTTGCCTTGCCTTGCCTTGCCTTGCATGGTCATGTCTTGTATGGTCTTGTCTTGTATGGTCTTTCTTTTGTCTTGTCTTGTCTTGTCTTGTCTTGTCTTGTCTTTCTTTTGTATTGTATGGTCTTGTCTTGTATGGTCTTTCTTTTGTCTTGTCTTGTCTTGTCTTGTCTTGTCTTGTCTTGTCTTGTCTTGTCTTGTCTTTCTTTTGTATTGTATTTGTCTTGTCTTGTCTTGTCTTTCTTGTCTTGTCTTGTCTTGTCTTGTCTTGTCTTGTCTTGTCTTGCCTTGCCTTGCCTTGCCTTGCTTTGCCTTGACTTGCCTTGCCTTGCCTTGCCTTGCATGGTCATGTCTTGTATGGTCTTGTCTTGTATGGTCTTTCTTTTGTCTTGTCTTGTCTTGTCTTGTCTTGTCTTGTCTTGTCTTGTCTTGTCTTGTCTTGTATGGTCTTTCATTTGTCTTGTCTTGTCTTGTCTTGTCTTGTCTTGTCTTTCTTTTGTATTGTATTTGTCTTGTCTTGTCTTGTCTTTCTTGTCTTGTCTTGTCTTGCCTTGTCTTGTCTTGTCTTGTCTTGTATGGTCTTTCTTTTGTCTTGTCTTTGTCTTGTCTTGTCTTTTGTCTTGTCTTGCCTTGTCTTATCTTGTCTTGTCTTGTATGGTCTTTCTTTTGTCTTGTCTTGTCTTGTCTTGTCTTGTCTTTTCTTGCCTTGCCTTGCTTTGCCTTGACTTGCCTTGCCTTGCCTTGCATGGTCATGTCTTGTATGGTCTTGTCTTGTATGGTCTTGTCTTGCCTTGTCTTGTCTTGTCTTGTCTTGTCTTGTCTTGTCTTTCTTTTGTATTGTATTTGTCTTGTCTTGTCTTGTCTTGTCTTTCTTGTCTTGTCTTGTCTTGTCTTGTCTTGCCTTGCCTTGCCTTGCTTTGCCTTGCTTTGCCTTGACTTGCCTTGCCTTGCCTTGCCTTGCATGGTCATGTCTTGTATGGTCTTGTCTTGTATGGTCTTTCTTTTGTCTTGTCTTGTCTTGTCTTGTCTTGTCTTGTCTTTTCTTGTCTTTCTTTTGTATTGTATTGTATTTGTCTTGTCTTGTCTTGTCTTTCTTGTCTTGTCTTGTCTTGTCTTGCCTTGTCTTGTCTTGTCTTGTCTTGTCTTGTATGGTCTTTCTTTTGTCTTGTCTTTGTCTTGTCTTGTCTTTTGTCTTGTCTTGTCTTGCATTGTCTTATCTTGACTTGTCTTGTATGGTCTTTCTTTTGTCTTGTCTTGTCTTGTCTTGTCTTGTCTTGTCTTGTCTTGCCTTGCCTTGCCTTGCCTTGCCTTGCTTTGCCTTGACTTGCCTTGCCTTGCCTTGCCTTGCATGGTCATGTCTTGTCTTGTCTTGTCTTGTCTTGTCTTGTCTTGTCTTGTCTTGTCGTCTTGTCTTGTCTTGTCTTGTCTTGTCTTGTCTTTCATTTGTCTTGTCTTGTCTTGTCTTGTCTTGTCTTGTCTTTCATTTGTCTTGTCTTGTCTTGTCTTGTCTTGTCTTGCCTTGCCTTGCCTTGCCTTGCCTTGCCTTGCTTTGCCTTGACTTGCCTTGCCTTGCCTTGCATGGTCATGTCTTGTATGGTCTTGTCTTGTATGGTCTTTCTTTTGTCTTGTCTTGTCTTGTCTTGTCTTGTCTTGATTTGTATTGTCTTGTCTTGTCTTGTCTTGTCTTGTATGGTCTTTCTTTTGTCTTGTCTTTGTCTTGTCTTGTCTTTTGTCTTGTCTTGTCTTGCCTTGTCTTGTCTTGTCTTGTCTTGTCTTGTCTTGTCTTGTCTTTCATTTGTCTTGTCTTGTCTTGTCTTGTCTTTCATTTGTCTTGTCTTGTCTTGTCTTGTCTTGTCTTTCTTTTGTATTGTATTTGTCTTGTCTTGTCTTGTCTTGTCTTTCTTGTCTTGTCTTGTCTTGTCTTGTCTTACCTTGTCTTGTCTTGTCTTGTCTTGTATGGTCTTTCTTTTGTCTTGTCTTTGTCTTGTCTTGTCTTTTGTCTTGTCTTGTCTTGCCTTGTCTTATCTTGTCTTGTCTTGTATGGTCTTTCTTTTGTCTTGTCTTTCTTTTGTATTGTATTTGTCTTGTCTTGTCTTGTCTTGTCTTTCTTGTCTTGTCTTGTCTTGCCTTGTCTTGTCTTGTCTTGTCTTGTCTTGTCTTGTATGGTCTTTCTTTTGTCTTGTCTTTGTCTTGTCTTGTCTTTTGTCTTGTCTTGTCTTGCCTTGTCTTATCTTGTCTTGTCTTGTCTTGTCTTGTCTTGTCTTGTCTTGTCTTGTCTTTCTTTTGTATTGTATTTGTCTTGTCTTGTCTTGTCTTTCTTGTCTTGTCTTGTCTTGTCTTGTCTTGCCTTGCCTTGCCTTGCATGGTCATGTCTTGTATGGTCTTGTCTTGTATGGTCTTTCTTTTGTCTTGTCTTGTCTTGTCTTGTCTTGTCTTGTCTTTCTTGTCTTGTCTTGTCTTGTCTTGTCTTGTCTTGTCTTGCCTTGTCTTGTCTTGTCTTGTCTTGTCTTGTATGGTCTTTCTTTTGTCTTGTCTTTGTCTTGTCTTGTCTTTTGTCTTGTCTTGTCTTGCCTTGTCTTATCTTGTCTTGTCTTGTCTTGTCTTTCTTTTGTATTGTATTTGTCTTGTCTTGTCTTGTCTTGTCTTGTCTTTCTTGTCTTGTCTTGTCTTGTCTTGCCTTGTCTTGTCTTGTCTTGTCTTGTATGGTCTTTCTTTTGTCTTGTCTTTGTCTTGTCTTGTCTTTTGTCTTGTCTTGCCTTGTCTTATCTTGTCTTGTCTTGTGTGGTCTTTCATTTGTCTTGTCTTGTCTTGTCTTGTCTTGTCTTTTCTTGCCTTGCCTTGCTTTGCCTTGACTTGCCTTGCCTTGCCTTGCCTTGCATGGTCATGTCTTGTATGGTCTTGTCTTGTATGGTCTTGTCTTGCCTTGTCTTGTCTTGTCTTGTCTTGTCTTGTCTTTCTTTTGTATTGTATTTGTCTTGTCTTGTCTTGTCTTTCTTGTCTTGTCTTGTCTTGTCTTGTCTTGCCTTGCCTTGCCTTGCTTTGCCTTGACTTGCCTTGCCTTGCCTTGCCTTGCATGGTCATGTCTTGTATGGTCTTGTCTTGTATGGTCTTTCTTTTGTCTTGTCTTGTCTTGTCTTGTCTTGTCTTGTCTTGTCTTGTCTTGTCTTGTCTTGTATGGTCTTTCATTTGTCTTGTCTTGTCTTGTCTTGTCTTGTCTTTCTTTTGTATTGTATTGTATTTGTCTTGTCTTGTCTTGTCTTTCTTGTCTTGTCTTGTCTTGTCTTGCCTTGTCTTGTCTTGTCTTGTCTTGTCTTGTCTTGTATGGTCTTTCTTTTGTCTTGTCTTTGTCTTGTCTTGTCTTTTGTCTTGTCTTGTATTGCCTTGTCTTATCTTGTCTTGTCTTGTATGGTCTTTCTTTTGTCTTGTCTTGTCTTGTCTTGTCTTGTCTTGTCTTGTCTTGTCTTGCCTTGCCTTGCCTTGCTTTGCCTTGACTTGCCTTGCCTTGCCTTGCATGGTCATGTCTTGTCTTGTCTTGTCTTGTCTTGTCTTGTCTTGTCGTCTTGTCTTGTCTTGTCTTGTCTTGTCTTGTCTTTGTCTTCTCTTGTCTTGTCTTTTGTCTTGTCTTGTCTTGTCTTGCCTTGTCTTGTCTTGTCTTGTCTTGTCTTGTCTTGTCTTGTCTTTCATTTGTCTTGTCTTGTCTTGTCTTGTCTTGTCTTGTCTTTCATTTGTCTTGTCTTGTCTTGTCTTGTCTTGTCTTGTCTTGTCTTTCTTTTGTATTGTATTTGTCTTGTCTTGTCTTGTCTTGTCTTTCTTGTCTTGTCTTGTCTTGTCTTGCCTTGTCTTGTCTTGTCTTGTCTTGTCTTGTCTTGTATGGTCTTTCTTTTGTCTTGTCTTTGTCTTGTCTTGTCTTTTGTCTTGTCTTGTCTTGCCTTGTCTTATCTTGTCTTGTCTTGTATGGTCTTTCTTTTGTCTTGTCTTTCTTTTGTATTGTATTTGTCTTGTCTTGTCTTGTCTTGTCTTTCTTGTCTTGTCTTGTCTTGTCTTGCCTTGTCTTGTCTTGTCTTGTCTTGTCTTGTCTTGTCTTGTATGGTCTTTCTTTTGTCTTGTCTTTGTCTTGTCTTGTCTTTTGTCTTGTCTTGTCTTGCCTTGTCTTATCTTGTCTTGTCTTGTCTTGTCTTGTCTTGTCTTTCTTTTGTATTGTATTTGTCTTGTCTTGTCTTGTCTTGTCTTGTCTTTCTTGTCTTGTCTTGTCTTGTCTTGCCTTGCCTTGCCTTGCATGGTCATGTCTTGTATGGTCTTGTCTTGTATGGTCTTTCTTTTGTCTTGTCTTGTCTTGTCTTGTCTTGTCTTGTCTTGTCTTGTCTTGTCTTGTCTTTCTTGTCTTGTCTTGTCTTGTCTTGTCTTGTCTTGTCTTGTCTTGCCTTGTCTTGTCTTGTCTTGTCTTGTCTTGTCTTGTATGGTCTTTCTTTTGTCTTGTCTTTGTCTTTACTTGTCTTTTGTCTTGTCTTGTCTTGCCTTGTCTTATCTTGTCTTGTCTTGTCTTGTCTTGTCCTTCTTTTGTATTGTATTTGTCTTGTCTTGTCTTGTCTTGTCTTGTCTTGTCTTGCTTTGCCTTGACTTGCCTTGCCTTGCCTTGCCTTGCATGGTCATGTCTTGTATGGTCTTGTCTTGTATGGTCTTGTCTTGCCTTGTCTTTGTCTTGTCTTGTCTTGTCTTGTCTTGTCTTGTCTTGTCTTGTCTTGTCTTGTCTTGTCTTGTCTTGTCTTGTCTTGTCTTGTCTTGTCTTGTCTTGTCTTGTCTTGTCTTGTCTTGTCTTGTCTTGTCTTGTCTTGTCTTGTCTTGTCTTGTCTTGTCTTGTCTTGTCTTGTCTTGTCTTGTCTTGTCTTGTCTTTCTTTTGTATTGTATTTGTTTGTCTTGTCTTGTCTTGTCTTGTCTTGTCTTTCTTGTCTTGTCTTGTCTTGTCTTGTCTTGTCTTGTCTTGTCTTGCCTTGCCTTGCCTTGCCTTGCCTTGCTTTGCCTTGACTTGCCTTGCCTTGCCTTGCCTTGCATGGTCATGTCTTGTATGGTCTTGTCTTGTATGGTCTTTCTTTTGTCTTGTCTTGTCTTGTCTTGTCTTGTCTTGTCTTGTATGGTCTTTCATTTGTCTTGTCTTGTCTTGTCTTGTCTTGTCTTGTCTTTCTTTTGTATTGTATTTGATTTGATTTGATTTGATTTTATTGAACCATTTCATATTTTATAAATAGATACAATACCTCCTATAAAAAACTGAAACAGTCAGGGATAACACAAAAAGTCCATAGACTTATTTCCATTGTGGTCCCTATACATAATCAGGTCCAACAATCAGCAGCATAGCAAGCATGCCATCGTAATATAATCATTATAACATAACACAATATATTCAATTTAATTCATAAACATTATTAAAACTTTTAATTAGCAAACGTTCCCTTTTCATACAACCATTCCTTAACAGCCTGTCTAAACCCTTGCAAACTGTCGCATATTTTAAAAGGCCCTGGCAAACGATTCCACAACGATACTGCTATAAACCTGAAAGAATCCCTACCCACTTTACTTTTACAGCATGGCAGTACTAAATCTGTGGATGATCTTCTTGTAAAATAACCATGAACATCCCTCACCTGAATAAAATAATTTTTAAAATACTGTGGAACAGTTCCATGTATAATCTTGTACACGTTACCCAATTCTATCAGAGCAACCCTATCCTGAACTTTTAACCACCCAATCATTTGAAAATGATTCATTTCCAAATGGGTTCTCATGGGGAGGTTTAAAATAACCCTAACTAATTTATTTTGAGATGTTTGAAGCCTAGTTTTAATCTGTTTTGCAATGCCATTATACCATGAACAACAGGCATAATCAAAAAAAGGCTGAACCAAAGCCCCTGACAAGGTAATCATAGTTTTTCTATCTAAAAACTTTGAAATTCTTGCAAGAAACCTAATTCTTTGATTAATCTTAGTTAAAATCTTATCTGCCTGACCCCTACCTGATATATATCTATCTAAAATACATCCTAAATATGTAACTGAGTCCCTGGTTTTTAACACAATGTCCCCCACAACCACATTAAAAACTGAGATCTTGTTTAATTTTACTCTCGTTCCAAATAAAATTGATTCTGATTTTTCCAAATGAAGAGACAACCTATTCTCGGACAACCACCTACTAACCTTTAATAATTCATCACTTAATGTACGTTCTATAATACTTTTATCTTTGTCAGAAAATAAAAGTGCTGAATCATCTGCGTACAAAAGAAGTTTACATGAACATATCGACTCTAAATCGTTGATATACAAAAGGAAAAAGAGTGGACCCAATACACTTCCTTGGGGAACCCCACAATCAATAAATCTGGGTAAGGATAAAACACCTCCTATTTCCACCTGCTGTTTACGTCCTTTTAAATATGAAGCAACCCATTTTACAGCAATATCCTTAAAACCAATAGCTTTTATCTTTGTCAATAAAATCTCATGGTCAACAGTATCAAAAGCCTTCTGTAGGTCCAACATTACCATGCCGCATAAATTCCCTTTATCTATCTCGCTTCTAATAAAATCAGTTAAATAAAGTAAACACGTATCAGTGGAATGAGACTTCCTAAAACCAGATTGAAATTCATAAATAAGATTTTGGCCAGTCAAATAATCATTTATTTGTTCAAAGATAATCTTTTCGATTATCTTTGATAAAGTACTTAGAATAGATATTGGCCTATAATTTTCTTCATTTAATTTACTACCTTTCTTGTGAAAAGGAATCACCCTTGCATCTTTAAACTGTACTGGAAAGTACCCATATTGAATTGATAAATTAATGATATGTGTGATGCATGGGGAAATAACCTCTGCAGCATCTCTTAAAAATCTAGCTGGGATATTATCAAGACCCGTTGCTTTAGAACAGTTTAAATTCATAAGTTTTTTACATACTGCTTCCTCTGACACATAATTAAAAGAAAAACTATCCATCACAACCCCTTGTCGTTTATAATAGTTGTGAACATAACTCTCCCCATACTGACCATTCTGACTGGGCAACTTATCCACTAGTCTACTAGAAACTGAGGTAAAAAAACTATTTAGCCTTTCTGCCACCTCTCTCTTATCTGACATAACCCTGTTTTCAGATTCCAAACTAAAACTACTACTTTTAGTTGTCAATCGATTACTATAACCAAGCTGCTTAAGCGACTTCCATAACTTACTAGAATCCTTCCTATATTCAAATATCTTTTCTTTGAAATAAGTCTTTTTATTTTTTTCTATTAATCTGTTTACCGTATTCCTTTGTTTTTTAAATTCTGTCCAGCTCTCATCATCCTTATTTCTTATGAAAATTGAATACAATCTATTTCTCTTCCTAATTTCTTCCAAAATTTCACTATTCATCCAAGGTGCGCTTCTTTGCTTTACTCTAATGTGTCTTACTGGAGCTAATTTATCTACTACCTTTAAAAACATACTTTTAAAAACTAACACTGCTTGATCCACATTATTACATTTTAAAACCTCTGACCAATTCATTTGACTTAAACCTTCTAAAAACACATCCTTACTGTACCGTTTTAAAGACCTAATATTTATAGTATTATGACAATTAAGCACATTTTTCTTAATCTTTCTTGTACAAAAAACACCACAATGATCACTCATCCCATAATGTATAACACCACTTTTGACTATCTTAGACTTATCGGACACTAGAACAAGATCAATTACAGTCTGTGTAGACAAACAGACTCGTGTTGGTTCATTAATTAATTGATAAAAACCGAACATACGACAAAAATTCATCAAGGCCTTAAATGAAGTAATATCAGCATTCCAAACATCAGTATTAAAATCACCAACCATAATCACTTCTGTTTTAACCATGTATTCACATCTACCACATACCTCTTCTAATAAATCATAAAAATTACTCTGATCTGGAGGTCTGTAGCATGTTCCAATCAAGATAGGCTTACACATTGGTAACAAGATATCTAACCATACAGCTTCGATTTCATCATGATTTAGGTCTTCCCTTTGTTTAAAATTTAAATCTGCCCTTATATAGACACATACTCCTCCACCTTTACGATTCCGATCTCTACGCACAATAACATAATTCTCAATCTCTATTTCTGCGTCTCTAATAGAACTGTCCAGCCAAGATTCTGAAATACACAGCAGAGCAACTCTATTGCTTCTACACAGAAGTCGAATCTCATCAATCTTAGGTCGAAGGCTTCTGATGTTAAGATGACGTATATGCAGACCCCTTGATGAAAAAAACGAGTCCACGCTGTGGTTTTCTTGCCGCACAATACGCTCGAAACCTGGCTGAGTGTTCCGGCTTCCCATTCGAGCAGTCGGTGTTTCCATATGTACCGGCATATGTGCAATACCACTTCCATCGCAACGCGCACATACTTTCGCATTCTCCTTCGCCTTCAGTCCTCGCCAAGATAACCCTCCTGGTCCTGGACATTGATGTATATCCCCTGATATTAACAAACATATTGAAATAATCAGGTAATTCATTCTATTACTTTGATGATTGCGAGTACACTTGAGCTGACGCTTGGCCGGAAACAAAGACGGGTAAACAAACGTATCCAGGAATACGCTCTTTCCATGACCAAAATGCTTATCTCTACACATTTCCTGATGGTCCAAATTAATTTCTAAAAGTTCCATTCGTCGTCCGTGCAACTTTCCACAAAAAAACTCTAAAAACAACAAATAAATTAAAAGAGTTAACAACATTCCAAACATGCCACACTTGCCAGCCGCCATCTTAGATCCTGATCGGTTCTAGTTAGTCTGACAAGACTATTTGTCTTGTCTTGTCTTGTCTTTCTTGTCTTGTCTTGTCTTGTCTTGCCTTGTCTTGTCTTGTCTTGTCTTGTCTTGTATGGTCTTTCTTTTGTCTTGTCTTTGTCTTGTCTTGTCTTTTGTCTTGTCTTGTCTTGCCTTGTCTTATCTTGTCTTGTCTTGTATGGTCTTTCTTTTGTCTTGTCTTGTCTTGTCTTGTCTTGTCTTGCCTTGCCTTGCCTTGCCTTGCCTTGCCTTGCCTTGCCTTGACTTGACTTGACTTGCCTTGCCTTGCATGGTCATGTCTTGTCTTGTCTTGTCTTGTCTTGTCTTGTCTTGTCTTGTCTTGTCTTGTCTTGTCTTGTCTTGTCTTGTCTTTCTTTTGTATTGTATTTGTCTTGTCTTGTCTTGTCTTGCCTTGCCTTGCCTTGCCTTGCCTTGCCTTGCCTTGCCTTGCCTTGCCTTGCCTTGCCTTGCCTTGCCTTGCCTTGCATGGTCATGTCTTGTCTTGTCTTGTCTTGTCTTGTCTTGTCTTGTCTTGTCTTTGTCTTGTCTTGTCTTGTCTTGTCTTGTCTTGTCTTGTCTTGTCTTGTCTTGTCTTGTCTTGTCTTGTCTTGTCTTGTCTTGTCTTGTCTTGTCTTGTCTTGTCTTGTCTTGTCTTGTCTTGTCTTTCTTTTGTATTGTATTTGTCTTGTCTTGTCTTGTCTTGTCTTGTCTTGTCTTGTCTTGTCTTGTCTTGTCTTGCCTTGCCTTGCCTTGCCTTGCCTTGCCTTGCCTTGCCTTGCCTTGCTTTGCCTTGACTTGCCTTGCCTTGCCTTGCCTTGCATGGTCATGTCTTGTATGGTCTTGTCTTGTATGGTCTTTCTTTTGTCTTGTCTTGTCTTGTCTTGTCTTGTCTTGTCTTGTCTTGTCTTGTCTTGTCTTGTCTTGTCTTTCTTTTGTATTGTATTAGTCTTGTCTTGTCTTGTCTTTCTTGTCTTGTCTTGTCTTGCCTTGCCTTGTCTTGCCTTGCCTTGCCTTGCCTTGCCTTGCCTTGCATGGTCATGTCTTGTATGGTCTTGTCTTGTATGGTCTTGTCTTGCCTTGTCTTGTCTTGTCTTGTCTTGTCTTGTATGGTCTTTCTTTTGTCTTGTCTTTGTCTTGTCTTGTCTTTTGTCTTGTCTTGTCTTGCCTTGTCTTATCTTGTCTTGTCTTGTATGGTCTTTCTTTTGTCTTGTCTTTGTCTTGTCTTGTCTTGTCTTTTGTCTTGTCTTGTCTTGTCTTTTGTCTTGTCTTTTGTCTTGTCGTGTCGTGTCGTGTCGTGTCATGCCTTGCCTTGCCTTGCCTTGCCTTGCCTTGTCTTGTCTTGTATGGTCTTTCATTTGTCTTGTCTTGTCTTTGTCTTGTCTTGTCCTGTTTTGTCTTGCCTTGCCTTGCCTTGCCTTGCCTTGCCTTGCCTTGCCTTGCCTTGCCTTGCCTTGCATGGTCATGTCTTGTCTTGTCTTGTCTTGTCTTGTCTTGTCTTGTCTTGTCTTTCTTGTCTTGTCTTGTCTTGTCTTGTCTTGTCTTGCCTTGCCTTGCCTTGCCTTGCCTTGCTTTGCCTTGACTTGCCTTGCCTTGCATGGTCATGTCTTGTCTTGTCTTGTCTTGTATGGTCTTTCATTTGTCTTGTCTTTTCTTGTCTTGTCTTGTCTTGTCTTGTCTTGTCTTGCCTTGCCTTGCCTTGCCTTGCCTTGCCTTGCCTTGCATGGTCATGTCTTGTATGGTCTTGTCTTGTATGGTCTTGTCTTGCCTTGTCTTGTCTTGTCTTGTATGGTCTTTCTTTTGTCTTGTCTTGTCTTTGTCTTGTCTTGTCTTTTGTCTTGTCTTGTCTTTTGTCTTGTCTTTTGTCTTGTCTTTTGTCTTTTGTCTTGTCTTGTCTTGTCTTGTCTTGTCTTGTCTGGCCTTGCCTTGTCTTGTCTTGTCTTGTCTTGTCTTGTCTTGTATGGTCTTGTCTTGTCTTGTCTTGTCTTGTCTTTCCTTGCCTTGCCTTGCCTTGCCTTGTCTTGTATGGTCTTGTATGGTCTTGTCTTGTATGGTCTTGTCTTGTATGGTCTTGTCTTGCCTTGTCTTGTCTTGTCTTGTCTTGTCTTGTATGGTCTTTCTTTTGTCTTGTATTTGTCTTGTCTTGTCTTTCTTGTCTTGTCTTGTCTTGTATGGTCTTTCATTTGTCTTGTCTTGTCTTGTCTTTGTCTTGTCTTGTCTTGTCTTGTATGGTCTTGTATGGTCTTTCATTTGTCTTGTCTTGTCTTGTCTTGTCTTGTCTTGTCTTGTCTTGTATGGTCTTTCTTTTGTCTTGTCTTGCCTTGCCTTGCCTTGCCTTGCCTTGCCTTGCCTTGCCTTGCCTTGCCTTGCATGGTCATGTCTTGTATGGTCTTGTCTTGTATGGTCTTGTCTTGTATGGTCTTTCTTTTGTCTTGTCTTGTCTTGCCTTGCCTTGCCTTGCCTTGCCTTGCCTTGCCTTGCCTTGCCTTGCCTTGCATGGTCATGTCTTGTATGGTCTTGTCTTGTATGGTCTTTCTTTTGTCTTGTCTTGTCTTGTCTTGTCTTGTCTTGTCTTTCAATTGTCTTGTCTTGTCTTGTCTTGTCTTGTCTTGTCTTGTCTTTCTTTTGTATTGTATTTGTCTTGTCTTGTCTTGTGTTTCTTGTCTTGTCTTGTCTTGTCTTGTCTTGTCTTGCCTTGCCTTGCCTTGCCTTGCTTTGCCTTGACTTGCCTTGCCTTGCCTTGCCTTGCATGGTCATGTCTTGTATGGTCTTGTCTTGTATGGTCTTGTCTTGCCTTGTCTTGTCTTGTCTTGTCTTGTCTTGTCTTGTCTTGTATGGTCTTTCTTTTGTCTTGTCTTTGTCTTGTCTTGTCTTTTGTCTTGTCTTGTCTTGCCTTGTCTTATCTTGTCTTGTCTTGTATGGTCTTTCTTTTGTCTTGTCTTTGTCTTGTCTTGTCTTGTCTTTTGACTTGTCTTGTCTTGTCTTTTGTCTTGTCTTTTGTCTTGTCTTTTGTCTTGTCGTGTCGTGTCGTGCCTTGCCTTGCCTTGCCTTGCCTTGCCTTGCCTTGCCTTGCCTTGCCTTGCCTTGTCTTGTATGGTCTTTCATTTGTCTTGTCTTGTCTTTGTCTTGTCTTGTCTTGTCTTGTCTTGTCTTGCCTTGCCTTGCCTTGCCTTGCATGGTCATGTCTTGTCTTGTCTTTGTCTTGTCTTGTCTTGTCTTTTGTCTTTTGTCTTGTCTTTTGTCTTGTCTTTTGTCTTGTCTTGTCGTGTCGTGTCGTGTCTTGCCTTGCCTTGCCTTGCCTTGCCTTGCCTTGCCTTGCCTTGTCTTGTATGGTCTTTCATTTGTCTTGTCTTGTCTTGTCTTGCCTTGCCTTGCCTTGCCTTGCCTTGCCTTGCCTTGCCTTGCCTTGCCTTGCCTTGCCTTGCATGGTCATGTCTTGTCTTGTCTTGTCTTGTCTTGCCTTGCCTTGCCTTGCCTTGCCTTGCTTTGCCTTGCCTTGCCTTGCTTTGCCTTGACTTGCCTTGCCTTGCCTTGCCTTGCATGCTCATGTCTTGTATGGTCTTGTCTTGTATGGTCTTGTCTTGCCTTGTCTTGTCTTGTCTTGTCTTGTCTTGTCTTGTATGGTCTTTCTTTTGTCTTGTCTTTGTCTTGTCTTGTCTTTTGTCTTGTCTTGTCTTGTCTTGTCTTTCTTTTGTATTGTATTTGTCTTGTCTTGTCTTGTCTTTCTTGTCTTGTCTTGTCTTGTCTTGCCTTGCCTTGCCTTGCCTTGCTTTGCCTTGACTTGCCTTGCCTTGCCTTGCATGGTCATGTCTTGTATGGTCTTGTCTTGTATGGTCTTGTCTTGCCTTGTCTTGTCTTGTCTTGTATGGTCTTTCTTTTGTCTTGTCTTGTCTTGTCTTGTCTTGTCTTGTCTTGTCTTTCTTTTGTATTGTATTTGTCTTGTCTTGTCTTGTCTTTCTTGTCTTGTCTTGTCTTGTCTTGTCTTGCCTTGCCTTGCCTTGTCTTTCTTTTGTATTGTATTTGTCTTGTCTTGTCTTGTCTTTCTTGTCTTGTCTTGTCTTGTCTTGTCTTGTCTTGCCTTGCCTTGCCTTGCCTTGCCTTGCCTTGCCTTGCCTTGCTTTGCCTTGACTTGCCTTGCCTTGCCTTGCCTTGCCTTGCATGGTCATGTCTTGTATGGTCTTGTCTTGTATGGTCTTTCTTTTGTCTTGTCTTGTCTTGTCTTGTCTTGTCTTGTCTTGTCTTGTATGGTCTTTCATTTGTCTTGTCTTGTCTTGTCTTGTCTTGTCTTTCTTTTGTATTGTATTTGTCTTGTCTTGTCTTGTCTTTCTTGTCTTGTCTTGTCTTGTCTTGCCTTGTCTTGTCTTGTCTTGTCTTGTCTTGTATGGTCTTTCTTTTGTCTTGTCTTTGTCTTGTCTTGTGTCTTGTCTTGTCTTGCCTTGTCTTATCTTGTCTTATCTTGTATGGTCTTTCTTTTGTCTTGTCTTGTCTTGTCTTGTCTTGTCTTGTCTTGTCTTGCCTTGCCTTGCTTTGCCTTGACTTGCCTTGCCTTGCCTTGCCTTGCATGGTCATGTCTTGTCTTGTCTTGTCTTGTCTTGTCTTGTCTTGTCTTGTCTTGTCTTGTCTTGTCTTGTCTTGTCTTTCTTTTGTATTGTATTTGTCTTGTCTTGTCTTGTCTTTCTTGTCTTGTCTTGTCTTGTCTTGTCTTGCCTTGCCTTGCCTTGCCTTGCCTTGCATGGTCATGTCTTGCCTTGTCTTGTCTTGTCTTGTCTTGTCTTGTCTTGTCTTGTCTTGTCTTGTCTTGTCTTGTCTTGTCTTGTCTTGTCTTGTCTTGTCTTGTCTTGTCTTGTCTTGTCTTGTCTTGTCTTTCTTTTGTATTGTATTTGTCTTGTCTTGTCTTGTCTTTCTTGTCTTGTCTTGTCTTGTCTTGTCTTGCCTTGCCTTGCCTTGCTTTGCCTTGCCTTGCCTTGCCTTGCCTTGCCTTGCATGGTCATGTCTTGTATGGTCTTGTCTTGTATGGTCTTTCTTTTGTCTTGTCTTGTCTTGTCTTGTCTTGTCTTGTCTTGTCTTGTCTTGTATGGTCTTTCATTTGTCTTGTCTTGTCTTGTCTTGTCTTGTCTTGTCTTGTCTTGTCTTTCTTTTGTATTGTATTTGTCTTGTCTTGTCTTGTCTTTCTTGTCTTGTCTTGTCTTGTCTTGCCTTGTCTTGTCTTGTCTTGTCTTGTCTTGTCTTGTCTTGTATGGTCTTTCTTTTGTCTTGTCTTTGTCTTGTCTTGTCTTTTGTCTTGTCTTGTCTTGCCTTGTCTTATCTTGTCTTGTCTTGTATGGTCTTTCTTTTGTCTTGTCTTGTCTTGTCTTGTCTTGTCTTGCCTTGCCTTGCCTTGCCTTGACTTGCCTTGCCTTGCCTTGCCTTGCCTTGCATGGTCATGTCTTGTCTTGTCTTGTCTTGTCTTGTCTTGTCTTGTCTTGTCTTTCTTTTGTATTGTATTTGTCTTGTCTTGTCTTGTCTTGTCTTTCTTGTCTTGTCTTGTCTTGTCTTGTCTTGTCTTGTCTTGTCTTGCCTTGCCTTGCCTTGCCTTGCCTTGCTTTGCCTTGACTTGCCTTGCCTTGCCTTGCCTTGCCTTGCATGGTCATGTCTTGTCTTGTCTTGTCTTGTCTTGTCTTGTCTTGTCTTGTCTTGTCTTGTCTTGTCTTGTCTTGTCTTGTCTTGTCTTGTCTTGTCTTGTCTTGTCTTGTCTTGTCTTGTCTTGTCTTGTCTTGTCTTGTCTTGTCTTGTCTTTCTTTTGTATTGTATTTGTCTTGTCTTGTCTTGTCTTGTCTTGTCTTGTCTTGTCTTGTCTTGTCTTTCTTTTGTATTGTATTTGTCTTGTCTTGTCTTGTCTTGTCTTGTCTTGTCTTGTCTTGTCTTTCTTTTGTATTGTATTTGTCTTGTCTTGTCTTGTCTTGTCTTGTCTTGTCTTTCTTTTGTATTGTATTTGTCTTGTCTTGTCTTTCTTGTCTTGTCTTGTCTTGTCTTGTCTTGCCTTGCCTTGCCTTGCCTTGCCTTGCCTTGCCTTGCATGGTCATGTCTTGTATGGTCTTGTCTTGTATGGTCTTTCTTTTGTCTTGTCTTGTCTTGTCTTGTCTTGTCTTGTCTTGTATGGTCTTTCATTTGTCTTGTCTTGTCTTGTCTTGTCTTGTCTTTCTTTTGTATTGTATTTGTCTTGTCTTGTCTTGTCTTTCTTGTCTTGTCTTGTCTTGTCTTGCCTTGTCTTGTCTTGTCTTGTCTTGTATGGTCTTTCTTTTGTCTTGTCTTTGTCTTGTCTTGTCTTGTCTTGTCTTGTCTTTCTTTTGTATTGTATTTGTCTTGTCTTGTCTTGTCTTGTCTTTCTTGTCTTGTCTTGTCTTGTCTTGTCTTGTCTTGCCTTGCCTTGCCTTGCCTTGCTTTGCCTTGACTTGCCTTGCCTTGCCTTGCCTTGCATGGTCATGTCTTGTATGGTCTTGTCTTGTATGGTCTTTCTTTTGTCTTGTCTTGTCTTGTCTTGTCTTGTCTTGTCTTGTCTTGTCTTGTCTTGTCTTGTCTTGTCTTGTCTGTCTTGTCTTTCTTTTGAATTGTATTTGTCTTGTCTTGTCTTGTCTTGTCTTGTCTTGTCTTGTCTTGTCTTGTCTTGTCTTGTCTTGTCTTGTCTTTCTTTTGTATTGTATTTGTCTTGTCTTGTCTTGTCTTGTCTTGTCTTGTCTTGTCTTGTCTTTCTTTTGTATTGTATTTGTCTTGTCTTGTCTTGTCTTGTCTTGTCTTTCTTTTGTATTGTATTTGTCTTGTCTTGTCTTTCTTGTCTTGTCTTGTCTTGTCTTGTCTTGCCTTGCCTTGCCTTGCCTTGCTTTGCCTTGCCTTGCCTTGCCTTGCCTTGCATGGTCATGTCTTGTATGGTCTTGTCTTGTATGGTCTTTCTTTTGTCTTGTCTTGTCTTGTCTTGTCTTGTCTTGTATGGTCTTTCATTTGTCTTGTCTTGTCTTGTCTTGTCTTGTCTTGTCTTGTCTTGTCTTTCTTTTGTATTGTATTTGTCTTGTCTTGTCTTGTCTTGTCTTTCTTGTCTTGTCTTGTCTTGTCTTGTCTTGCCTTGTCTTGTCTTGTCTTGTCTTGTATGGTCTTTCTTTTGTCTTGTCTTTGTCTTGTCTTGTCTTGTCTTGTCTTGTCTTTCTTTTGTATTGTATTTGTCTTGTCTTGTCTTGTCTTTCTTGTCTTGTCTTGTCTTGTCTTGTCTTGTATGGTCTTTCATTTGTCTTGTCTTGTCTTGTCTTGTCTTGTCTTGTCTTGTCTTTCTTTTGTATTGTATTTGTCTTGTCTTGTCTTGTCTTTCTTGTCTTGTCTTGTCTTGTCTTGCCTTGTCTTGTCTTGTCTTGTCTTGTATGGTCTTTCTTTTGTCTTGTCTTTGTCTTGTCTTGTCTTTTGTCTTGTCTTGTCTTGCCTTGTCTTATCTTGTCTTGTCTTGTATGGTCTTTCTTTTGTCTTGTCTTGTCTTGTCTTGTCTTGCCTTGCCTTGCCTTGCCTTGCTTTGCCTTGACTTGCCTTGCCTTGCCTTGCCTTGCCTTGCATGGTCATGTCTTGTCTTGTCTTGTCTTGTCTTGTCTTGTCTTGTCTTGTCTTGTCTTGTCTTTCTTTTGTATTGTATTTGTCTTGTCTTGTATTGTCTTTCTTGTCTTGTCTTGTCTTGTCTTGTCTTGTCTTGTCTTGTCTTGCCTTGCCTTGCCTTGCCTTGCCTTGCTTTGCCTTGACTTGCCTTGCCTTGCCTTGCCTTGCATGGTCATGTCTTGTATGGTCTTGTCTTGTATGGTCTTTCTTTTGTCTTGTCTTGTCTTGTCTTGTCTTGTCTTGTCTTGTCTTGTATGGTCTTTCATTTGTCTTGTCTTGTCTTGTCTTGTCTTGTCTTTCTTTTGTATTGTATTTGTCTTGTCTTGTCTTGTCTTGTCTTTCTTGTCTTGTCTTGTCTTGTCTTGTCTTGCCTTGTCTTGTCTTGTCTTGTCTTGTCTTGTCTTGTCTTGTCTTGTATGGTCTTTCTTTTGTCTTGTCTTTGTCTTGTCTTGTCTTTTGTCTTGTCTTGTCTTGCCTTGTCTTATCTTGTCTTGTCTTGTATGGTCTTTCTTTTGTCTTGTCTTGTCTTGTCTTGTCTTGTCTTGTCTTGCCTTGCCTTGCCTTGCCTTGCTTTGCCTTGACTTGCCTTGCCTTGCCTTGCCTTGCATGGTCATGTCTTGTATTGTCTTGTCTTGTATGGTCTTGTCTTGCCTTGTCTTGTCTTGTCTTGTCTTGTCTTGTCTTGTCTTGTCTTTCTTTTGTATTGTATTTGTCTTGTCTTGTCTTGTCTTTCTTGTCTTGTCTTGTCTTGTCTTGTCTTGCCTTGCCTTGCCTTGCTTTGCCTTGACTTGCCTTGCCTTGCCTTGCCTTGCATGGTCATGTCTTGTATGGTCTTGTCTTGTATGGTCTTTCTTTTGTCTTGTCTTGTCTTGTCTTGTCTTGTCTTGTCTTGTATGGTCTTTAATTTGTCTTGTCTTGTCTTGTCTTGTCTTGTCTTTCTTTTGTATTGTATTGTATTTGTCTTGTCTTGTCTTGTGTTGTCTTTCTTGTCTTGTCTTGTCTTGTCTTGCCTTGTCTTGTCTTGTCTTGTCTTGTCTTGTCTTGTCTTGTATGGTCTTTCTTTTGTCTTGTCTTTGTCTTGTCTTGTCTTTTGTCTTGTCTTGTCTTGCCTTGTCTTATCTTGTCTTGTCTTGTATGGTCTTTCTTTTGTCTTGTCTTGTCTTGTCTTGTCTTGTCTTGCCTTGCCTTGCCTTGCTTTGCCTTGACTTGCCTTGCCTTGCCTTGCCTTGCATGGTCATGTCTTGTATGGTCTTGTCTTGTATGGTCTTGTCTTGTCTTGTCTTGTCTTGTCTTGTCTTGTCTTGTCTTGTCTTGTATGGTCTTGTCTTGTATGGTCTTTCTTTTGTCTTGTCTTTGTCTTGTCTTGTCTTTTGTCTTGTCTTGTCTTGCCTTGTCTTATCTTGTCTTGTCTTGTATGGTCTTTCTTTTGTCTTGTCTTGTCTTGTCTTGTCTTGTCTTGCCTTGCCTTGCCTTGCCTTGCTTTGCCTTGCTTTGCCTTGACTTGCCTTGCCTTGCCTTGCATGGTCATGTCTTGTCTTGTCTTGTCTTGTCTTGTCTTGTCTTGTCTTGTCGTGTCTTGTCTTGTCTTGTCTTGTCTTGTCTTTCTTTTGTATTGTATTTGTCTTGTCTTGTCTTGTCTTGTCTTTCTTGTCTTGTCTTGTCTTGTCTTGTCTTGTCTTGCCTTGCCTTGCCTTGCCTTGCCTTGCCTTGCCTTGCATGGTCATGTCTTGTCTTGTCTTGTCTTGTCTTGTCTTGTCTTGTCTTGTCTTGTCTTGTCTTGTCTTGTCTTTCTTGTCTTTTTTTTGTATTGTATTTGTCTTGTCTTGTCTTTCTTGTCTTGTCTTGTCTTGTCTTGTCTTGCCTTGCCTTGCCTTGCCTTGCCTTGCCTTGCCTTGCCTTGCTTTGCCTTGACTTGCCTTGCCTTGCCTTGCATGGTCATGTCTTGTATGGTCTTGTCTTGTATGGTCTTTCTCTTGTCTTGTCTTGTCTTGTCTTGTCTTGTCTTGTCTTGTCTTGTCTTGTCTTGTCTTGTATGGTCTTTCATTTGTCTTGTCTTGTCTTCTCTTGTCTTGTCTTGTCTTGTCTTGTCTTGTCTTGTCTTTCTTTTGTATTGTATTTGTCTTGTCTTGTCTTGTCTTTCTTGTCTTGTCTTGTCTTGCCTTGTCTTGTCTTGTCTTGTCTTGTCTTGTCTTGTATGGTCTTTCTTTTGTCTTGTCTTTGTCTTGTCTTGTCTTGTCTTGTCTTGTCTTGTCTTGTCTTTCTTTTGTATTGTATTTGTCTTGTCTTGTCTTGTCTTTCTTGTCTTGTCTTGTCTTGTCTTGTCTTGTCTTGCCTTGCCTTGACTTGCCTTGCTTTGCCTTGACTTGCCTTGCCTTGCCTTGCATGGTCATGTCTTGTCTTGTCTTGTCTTGTCTTGTCTTGTCTTGTCTTGTCTTGTCTTGTCTTGTCTTGTCTTGTCTTGTCTTGTCTTGTCTTTCTTTTGTATTGTATTTGTCTTGTCTTGTCTTGTCTTGTCTTGTCTTGTCTTGTCTTCTCTTGTCTTGTCTTTCTTTTGTATTGTATTTGTCTTGTCTTGTCTTGTCTTGTCTTGTCTTGTCTTGTCTTGTCTTGTCTTTCTTTTGTATTGTATTTGTCTTGTCTTGTCTTGTCTTGTCTTGTCTTGTCTTTCTTTTGTATTGTATTTGTCTTGTCTTGTCTTTCTTGTCTTGTCTTGTCTTGTCTTGTCTTGCCTTGCCTTGCCTTGCCTTGCCTTGCCTTGCCTTGCCTTGCCTTGCATGGTCATGTCTTGTATGGTCTTGTCTTGTATGGTCTTTCTTTTGTCTTGTCTTGTCTTGTCTTGTCTTGTCTTGTCTTGTCTTGTCTTGTATGGTCTTTCATTTGTCTTGTCTTGTCTTGTCTTGTCTTGTCTTGTCTTTCTTTTGTATTGTATTTGTCTTGTCTTGTCTTGTCTTTCTTGTCTTGTCTTGTCTTGTCTTGCCTTGTCTTGTCTTGTCTTGTCTTGTCTTGTATGGTCTTTCTTTTGTCTTGTCTTTGTCTTGTCTTGTCTTGTCTTGTCTTTCTTTTGTATTGTATTTGTCTTGTCTTGTCTTGTCTTGTCTTTCTTGTCTTGTCTTGTCTTGTCTTGTCTTGTCTTGTCTTGCCTTGCCTTGCCTTGCCTTGCTTTGCCTTGACTTGCCTTGCCTTGCCTTGCCTTGCATGGTCATGTCTTGTATGGTCTTGTCTTGTATGGTCTTTCTTTTGTCTTGTCTTGTCTTGTCTTGTCTTGTCTTGTCTTGTCTTGTCTTGTCTTGTCTTGTCTTGTCTTGTCTTGTCTTGTCTTGTCTTGTCTTGTCTTGTCTTGTCTTGTCTTGTCTTGTCTTGTCTTGTCTGTCTTGTCTTTCTTTTGTATTGTATTTGTCTTGTCTTGTCTTGTCTTGTCTTGTCTTGTCTTGTCTTGTCTTGTCTTGTCTTGTCTTGTCTTGTCTTGTCTTGTCTTTCTTTTGTATTGTATTTGTCTTGTCTTGTCTTGTCTTGTCTTGTCTTGTCTTGTCTTTCTTTTGTATTGTATTTGTCTTGTCTTGTCTTGTCTTGTCTTGTCTTTCTTTTGTATTGTATTTGTCTTGTCTTGTCTTTCTTGTCTTGTCTTGTCTTGTCTTGTCTTGCCTTGCCTTGCCTTGCCTTGCCTTGCCTTGCTTTGCCTTGCCTTGCCTTGCCTTGCCTTGCATGGTCATGTCTTGTATGGTCTTGTCTTGTATGGTCTTTCTTTTGTCTTGTCTTGTCTTGTCTTGTCTTGTCTTGTATGGTCTTTCATTTGTCTTGTCTTGTCTTGTCTTGTCTTGTCTTGTCTTGTCTTGTCTTTCTTTTGTATTGTATTTGTCTTGTCTTGTCTTGTCTTGTCTTTCTTGTCTTGTCTTGTCTTGTCTTGTCTTGCCTTGTCTTGTCTTGTCTTGTCTTGTCTTGTATGGTCTTTCTTTTGTCTTGTCTTTGTCTTGTCTTGTCTTGTCTTGTCTTGTCTTGTCTTGTCTTTCTTTTGTATTGTATTTGTCTTGTCTTGTCTTGTCTTTCTTGTCTTGTCTTGTCTTGTCTTGTCTTGTATGGTCTTTCATTTGTCTTGTCTTGTCTTGTCTTGTCTTGTCTTGTCTTGTCTTTCTTTTGTATTGTATTTGTCTTGTCTTGTCTTGTCTTTCTTGTCTTGTCTTGTCTTGTCTTGCCTTGTCTTGTCTTGTCTTGTCTTGTATGGTCTTTCTTTTGTCTTGTCTTTGTCTTGTCTTGTCTTTTGTCTTGTCTTGTCTTGCCTTGTCTTATCTTGTCTTGTCTTGTATGGTCTTTCTTTTGTCTTGTCTTGTCTTGTCTTGTCTTGCCTTGCCTTGCCTTGCCTTGCTTTGCCTTGACTTGCCTTGCCTTGCCTTGCCTTGCATGGTCATGTCTTGTCTTGTCTTGTCTTGTCTTGTCTTGTCTTGTCTTGTCTTGTCTTGTCTTTCTTTTGTATTGTATTTGTCTTGTCTTGTCTTGTCTTTCTTGTCTTGTCTTGTCTTGTCTTGTCTTGCCTTGCCTTGCCTTGCCTTGCCTTGCTTTGCCTTGACTTGCCTTGCCTTGCCTTGCCTTGCATGGTCATGTCTTGTATGGTCTTGTCTTGTATGGTCTTTCTTTTGTCTTGTCTTGTCTTGTCTTGTCTTGTCTTGTCTTGTCTTGTATGGTCTTTCATTTGTCTTGTCTTGTCTTGTCTTGTCTTGTCTTTCTTTTGTATTGTATTTGTCTTGTCTTGTCTTGTCTTTCTTGTCTTGTCTTGTCTTGTCTTGTCTTGCCTTGTCTTGTCTTGTCTTGTCTTGTCTTGTCTTGTCTTGTCTTGTATGGTCTTTCTTTTGTCTTGTCTTTGTCTTGTCTTGTCTTTTGTCTTGTCTTGTCTTGCCTTGTCTTATCTTGTCTTGTCTTGTATGGTCTTTCTTTTGTCTTGTCTTGTCTTGTCTTGTCTTGTCTTGTCTTGCCTTGCCTTGCCTTGCCTTGCTTTGCCTTGACTTGCCTTGCCTTGCCTTGCCTTGCATGGTCATGTCTTGTATTGTCTTGTCTTGTATGGTCTTGTCTTGCCTTGTCTTGTCTTGTCTTGTCTTGTCTTGTCTTGTCTTTCTTTTGTATTGTATTTGTCTTGTCTTGTCTTGTCTTTCTTGTCTTGTCTTGTCTTGTCTTGTCTTGCCTTGCCTTGCCTTGCTTTGCCTTGACTTGCCTTGCCTTGCCTTGCCTTGCATGGTCATGTCTTGTATGGTCTTGTCTTGTATTGTCTTTCTTTTGTCTTGTCTTGTCTTGTCTTGTCTTGTCTTGTATGGTCTTTAATTTGTCTTGTCTTGTCTTGTCTTGTCTTGTCTTTCTTTTGTATTGTATTGTATTTGTCTTGTCTTGTCTTGTGTTGTCTTTCTTGTCTTGTCTTGTCTTGTCTTGCCTTGTCTTGTCTTGTCTTGTCTTGTCTTGTCTTGTATGGTCTTTCTTTTGTCTTGTCTTTGTCTTGTCTTGTCTTTTGTCTTGTCTTGTCTTGCCTTGTCTTATCTTGTCTTGTCTTGTATGGTCTTTCTTTTGTCTTGTCTTGTCTTGTCTTGTCTTGTCTTGCCTTGCCTTGCCTTGCTTTGCCTTGACTTGCCTTGCCTTGCCTTGCCTTGCATGGTCATGTCTTGTATGGTCTTGTCTTGTATGGTCTTGTCTTGCCTTGTCTTGTCTTGTCTTGTCTTGTCTTGTCTTGTCTTGTCTTGTCTTGTCTTGTCTTGTCTTGTCTTGTCTTGTCTTGTATGGTCTTGTCTTGTATGGTCTTTCTTTTGTCTTGTCTTTGTCTTGTCTTGTCTTTTGTCTTGTCTTGTCTTGCCTTGTCTTATCTTGTCTTGTCTTGTATGGTCTTTCTTTTGTCTTGTCTTGTCTTGTCTTGTCTTGTCTTGCCTTGCCTTGCCTTGCCTTGCTTTGCCTTGCTTTGCCTTGACTTGCCTTGCCTTGCCTTGCATGGTCATGTCTTGTCTTGTCTTGTCTTGTCTTGTCTTGTCTTGTCTTGTCTTGTCTTGTCGTGTCTTGTCTTGTCTTGTCTTGTCTTGTCTTTCTTTTGTATTGTATTTGTCTTGTCTTGTCTTGTCTTGTCTTTCTTGTCTTGTCTTGTCTTGTCTTGTCTTGTCTTGTCTTGCCTTGCCTTGCCTTGCCTTGCCTTGCCTTGCATGGTCATGTCTTGTCTTGTCTTGTCTTGTCTTGTCTTGTCTTGTCTTGTCTTGTCTTGTCTTGTCTTGTCTTGTCTTGTCTTGTCTTGTCTTGTCTTGTCTTGTCTTGTCTTGTCTTGTCTTGTCTTGTCTTTCTTGTCTTTTTTTTGTATTGTATTTGTCTTGTCTTGTCTTTCTTGTCTTGTCTTGTCTTGTCTTGCCTTGCCTTGCCTTGCCTTGCCTTGCCTTGCCTTGCTTTGCCTTGACTTGCCTTGCCTTGCCTTGCATGGTCATGTCTTGTATGGTCTTGTCTTGTATGGTCTTTCTCTTGTCTTGTCTTGTCTTGTCTTGTCTTGTCTTGTCTTGTCTTGTCTTGTCTTGTCTTGTATGGTCTTTCATTTGTCTTGTCTTGTCTTCTCTTGTCTTGTCTTGTCTTGTCTTGTCTTGTCTTGTCTTTCTTTTGTATTGTATTTGTCTTGTCTTGTCTTGTCTTTCTTGTCTTGTCTTGTCTTGCCTTGTCTTGTCTTGTCTTGTCTTGTCTTGTATGGTCTTTCTTTTGTCTTGTCTTTGTCTTGTCTTGTCTTGTCTTGTCTTGTCTTGTCTTGTCTTTCTTTTGTATTGTATTTGTCTTGTCTTGTCTTGTCTTTCTTGTCTTGTCTTGTCTTGTCTTGTCTTGCCTTGCCTTGACTTGCCTTGCCTTGCCTTGCATGGTCATGTCTTGTATGGTCTTGTCTTGTATGGTCTTTCTTTTGTCTTGTCTTGTCTTGTCTTGTCTTGTCTTGTCTTGTATGGTCTTTCATTTGTCTTGTCTTGTCTTGTCTTGTCTTGTCTTTCTTTTGTATTGTATTTGTCTTGTCTTGTCTTGTCTTTCTTGTCTTGTCTTGTCTTGTCTTGCCTTGTCTTGTCTTGTCTTGTCTTGTCTTGTCTTGTATGGTCTTTCTTTTGTCTTGTCTTTGTCTTGTCTTGTCTTTTGTCTTGTCTTGTCTTGCCTTGTCTTATCTTGTCTTGTCTTGTATGGTCTTTCTTTTGTCTTGTCTTGTCTTGTCTTGCCTTGCCTTGCCTTGCTTTGCCTTGCCTTGCCTTGCCTTGCATGGTCATGTCTTGTCTTGTCTTGTCTTGTCTTGTCTTGTCTTGTATGGTCTTTCTTTTGTCTTGTCTTTGTCTTGTCTTGTCTTGTCTTGTCTTGCCTTGTCTTGTCTTGTCTTGTCTTGTCTTGTATGGTCTTTCTTTTGTCTTGTCTTTGTCTTGTCTTGTCTTGTCTTGTCTTGTCTTGTCTTGTCTTTCTTTTGTATTGTATTTGTCTTGTCTTGTCTTGTCTTTCTTGTCTTGTCTTGTCTTGTCTTGTCTTGTATGGTCTTTCATTTGTCTTGTCTTGTCTTGTCTTGTCTTGTCTTGTCTTGTCTTTCTTTTGTATTGTATTTGTCTTGTCTTGTATGGTCTTTCTTTTGTCTTGTCTTGTCTTGTCTTGTCTTGTCTTGTCTTGTCTTGTATGGTCTTTCATTTGTCTTGTCTTGTCTTGTCTTGTCTTGTCTTTCTTTTGTATTGTATTTGTCTTGTCTTGTCTTGTCTTTCTTGTCTTGTCTTGTCTTGTCTTGTCTTGCCTTGTCTTGTCTTGTCTTGTCTTGTCTTGTCTTGTCTTGTCTTGTATGGTCTTTCTTTTGTCTTGTCTTTGTCTTGTCTTGTCTTTTGTCTTGTCTTGTCTTGCCTTGTCTTATCTTGTCTTGTCTTGTATGGTCTTTCTTTTGTCTTGTCTTGTCTTGTCTTGTCTTGTCTTGTCTTGTCTTGCCTTGCCTTGCCTTGCCTTGCTTTGCCTTGACTTGCCTTGCCTTGCCTTGCCTTGCATGGTCATGTCTTGTATTGTCTTGTCTTGTATGGTCTTGTCTTGCCTTGTCTTGTCTTGTCTTGTCTTGTCTTGTCTTGTCTTTCTTTTGTATTGTATTTGTCTTGTCTTGTCTTGTCTTACTTGTCTTGTCTTGTCTTGTCTTGTCTTGCCTTGCCTTGCCTTGCTTTGCCTTGCTTTGCCTTGACTTGCCTTGCCTTGCCTTGCCTTGCATGGTCATGTCTTGTATGGTCTTGTCTTGTATTGTCTTTCTTTTGTCTTGTCTTGTCTTGTCTTGTCTTGTCTTGTATGGTCTTTAATTTGTCTTGTCTTGTCTTGTCTTGTCTTGTCTTTCTTTTGTATTGTATTGTATTTGTCTTGTCTTGTCTTGTGTTGTCTTTCTTGTCTTGTCTTGTCTTGTCTTGCCTTGTCTTGTCTTGTCTTGTCTTGTCTTGTCTTGTATGGTCTTTCTTTTGTCTTGTCTTTGTCTTGTCTTGTCTTTTGTCTTGTCTTGTCTTGCCTTGTCTTATCTTGTCTTGTCTTGTATGTTCTTTCTTTTGTCTTGTCTTGTCTTGTCTTGTCTTGTCTTGCCTTGCCTTGCCTTGCTTTGCCTTGACTTGCCTTGCCTTGCCTTGCCTTGCATGGTCATGTCTTGTATGGTCTTGTCTTGTATGGTCTTGTCTTGCCTTGTCTTGTCTTGTCTTGTCTTGTCTTGTCTTGTCTTGTCTTGTCTTGTCTTGTCTTGTCTTGTCTTGTCTTGTCTTGTCTTGTCTTGTCTTGTATGGTCTTGTCTTGTATGGTCTTTCTTTTGTCTTGTCTTTGTCTTGTCTTGTCTTTTGTCTTGTCTTGTCTTGCCTTGTCTTATCTTGTCTTGTCTTGTATGGTCTTTCTTTTGTCTTGTCTTGTCTTGTCTTGTCTTGTCTTGTCTTGCCTTGCCTTGCCTTGCCTTGCTTTGCCTTGCTTTGCCTTGCTTTGCCTTGACTTGCCTTGCCTTGCCTTGCATGGTCATGTCTTGTCTTGTCTTGTCTTGTCTTGTCTTGTCTTGTCTTGTCTTGTCTTGTCGTGTCTTGTCTTGTCTTGTCTTGTCTTGTCTTTCTTTTGTATTGTATTTGTCTTGTCTTGTCTTGTCTTCTCTTTCTTGTCTTGTCTTGTCTTGTCTTGTCTTGTCTTGTCTTGCCTTGCCTTGCCTTGCCTTGCCTTGCCTTGCATGGTCATGTCTTGTCTTGTCTTGTCTTGTCTTGTCTTGTCTTGTCTTGTCTTGTCTTGTCTTGTCTTGTCTTGTCTTGTCTTGTCTTGTCTTGTCTTTCTTGTCTTTTTTTTGTATTGTATTTGTCTTGTCTTGTCTTTCTTGTCTTGTCTTGTCTTGTCTTGCCTTGCCTTGCCTTGCCTTGCCTTGCCTTGCCTTGCCTTGCTTTGCCTTGACTTGCCTTGCCTTGCCTTGCATGGTCATGTCTTGTATGGTCTTGTCTTGTATGGTCTTTCTCTTGTCTTGTCTTGTCTTGTCTTGTCTTGTCTTGTCTTGTCTTGTCTTGTCTTGTCTTGTCTTGTCTTGTCTTGTATGGTCTTTCATTTGTCTTGTCTTGTCTTCTCTTGTCTTGTCTTGTCTTGTCTTGTCTTGTCTTGTCTTTCTTTTGTATTGTATTTGTCTTGTCTTGTCTTGTCTTTCTTGTCTTGTCTTGTCTTGCCTTGTCTTGTCTTGTCTTGTCTTGTCTTGTATGGTCTTTCTTTTGTCTTGTCTTTGTCTTGTCTTGTCTTGTCTTGTCTTGTCTTGTCTTGTCTTTCTTTTGTATTGTATTTGTCTTGTCTTGTCTTGTCTTTCTTGTCTTGTCTTGTCTTGTCTTGTCTTGCCTTGCCTTGACTTGCCTTGCCTTGCCTTGCATGGTCATGTCTTGTATGGTCTTGTCTTGTATGGTCTTTCTTTTGTCTTGTCTTGTCTTGTCTTGTCTTGTCTTGTCTTGTATGGTCTTTCATTTGTCTTGTCTTGTCTTGTCTTGTCTTGTCTTTCTTTTGTATTGTATTTGTCTTGTCTTGTCTTGTCTTTCTTGTCTTGTCTTGTCTTGTCTTGCCTTGTCTTGTCTTGTCTTGTCTTGTCTTGTCTTGTATGGTCTTTCTTTTGTCTTGTCTTTGTCTTGTCTTGTCTTTTGTCTTGTCTTGTCTTGCCTTGTCTTATCTTGTCTTGTCTTGTATGGTCTTTCTTTTGTCTTGTCTTGTCTTGTCTTGTCTTGCCTTGCCTTGCCTTGCTTTGCCTTGCCTTGCCTTGCCTTGCATGGTCATGTCTTGTCTTGTCTTGTCTTGTCTTGTCTTGTCTTGTCTTGTCTTGTCTTGTCTTGTCTTGTCTTGTCTTGTCTTGTCTTGTCTTGTCTTGTCTTGTCTTGTCTTGTCTTGTCTTGTCTTTCTTTTGTATTGTATTTGTCTTGTCTTGTCTTGTCTTTCTTGTCTTGTCTTGTCTTGTCTTGTCTTGCCTTGCCTTGCCTTGCCTTGCTTTGCCTTGACTTGCCTTGCCTTGCCTTGCCTTGCATGGTCATGTCTTGTATGGTCTTGTCTTGTATGGTCTTTCTTTTGTCTTGTCTTGTCTTGTCTTGTCTTGTCTTGCCTTGCCTTGTCTTGTCTTGTCTTGTCTTGTCTTGTCTTGTCTTGTCTTGTCTTGTCTTGTCTTGTCTTTCATTTGTCTTGTCTTGTCTTGTCTTGTCTTGTCTTGTCTTGTCTTTCTTTTGTATTGTATTTGTCTTGTCTTGTCTTGTCTTTCTTGTCTTGTCTTGTCTTGTCTTGCCTTGTCTTGTCTTGTCTTGTCTTGTCTTGTCTTGTCTTGTCTTGTATGGTCTTTCTTTTGTATTGTATTTGTCTTGTCTTGTCTTTCTTGTCTTGTCTTGTCTTGTCTTGTCTTGTCTTGCCTTGCCTTGCCTTGCCTTGCCTTGCCTTGCTTTGCCTTGACTTGCCTTGCCTTGCCTTGCCTTGCATGGTCATGTCTTGTATGGTCTTGTCTTGTATGGTCTTTCTTTTGTCTTGTCTTGTCTTGTCTTGTCTTGTCTTGTCTTGTCTTGTATGGTCTTTCATTTGTCTTGTCTTGTCTTGTCTTGTCTTGTCTTGTCTTGTCTTTCTTTTGTATTGTATTTGTCTTGTCTTGTCTTGTCTTTCTTGTCTTGTCTTGTCTTGTCTTGTCTTGCCTTGTCTTGTCTTGTCTTGTCTTGTATGGTCTTTCTTTTGTCTTGTCTTTGTCTTGTCTTGTCTTGTCTTGTCTTGTCTTGTCTTGTCTTTCTTTTGTATTGTATTTGTCTTGTCTTGTCTTGTCTTTCTTGTCTTGTCTTGTCTTGTCTTGTCTTGTCTTGTCTTGCCTTGCCTTGCCTTGCCTTGCCTTGCTTTGCCTTGACTTGCCTTGCCTTGCCTTGCATGGTCATGTCTTGTATGGTCTTGTCTTGTATGGTCTTTCTTTTGTCTTGTCTTGTCTTGTCTTGTCTTGTCTTGTCTTTCTTTTGTATTGTATGGTCTTGTCTTGTATGGTCTTTCTTTTGTCTTGTCTTGTCTTGTCTTGTCTTGTCTTGTCTTTCTTTTGTATTGTATTTGTCTTGTCTTGTCTTTTGTCTTGTCTTGCCTTGTCTTATCTTGTCTTGTCTTGTATGGTCTTTCTTTTGTCTTGTCTTGTCTTGTCTTGTCTTGTCTTGTCTTGTCTTTCTTTTGTATTGTATTTGTCTTGTCTTGTCTTGTCTTTCTTGTCTTGTCTTGTCTTGTCTTGCCTTGTCTTGTCTTGTCTTGTCTTGTATGGTCTTTCTTTTGTCTTGTCTTTGTCTTGTCTTGTCTTTTGTCTTGTCTTGCCTTGTCTTATCTTGTCTTGTCTTGTATGGTCTTTCTTTTGTCTTGTCTTGTCTTGTCTTGTCTTGTCTTGTCTTTTCTTGCCTTGCCTTGCTTTGCCTTGACTTGCCTTGCCTTGCCTTGCCTTGCATGGTCATGTCTTGTATGGTCTTGTCTTGTATGGTCTTGTCTTGCCTTGTCTTGTCTTGTCTTGTCTTGTCTTGTCTTGTATGGTCTTTCTTTTGTATTGTATTTGTCTTGTCTTGTCTTTCTTGTCTTGTCTTGTCTTGTCTTGCCTTGCCTTGCCTTGCCTTGCCTTGCCTTGCCTTGCCTTGCTTTGCCTTGACTTGCCTTGCCTTGCCTTGCATGGTCATGTCTTGTATGGTCATGTCTTGTATGGTCTTTCTTTTGTCTTGTCTTGTCTTGTCTTGTCTTGTCTTGTATGGTCTTTCATTTGTCTTGTCTTGTCTTGTCTTGTCTTGTCTTGTCTTGTCTTGTCTTGTCTTGTCTTGTCTTGTCTTGTCTTGGCTTGACTTTCTTTTGTATTGTATTTGTCTTGTCTTGTCTTGTCTTTCTTGTCTTGTCTTGTCTTGCCTTGTCTTGTCTTGTCTTGTCTTGTCTTGTCTTGTCTTGTCTTGTATGGTCTTTCTTTTGTCTTGTCTTTGTCTTGTCTTGTCTTGTCTTGTCTTGTCTTGTCTTTCTTTTGTATTGTATTTGTCTTGTCTTGTCTTGTCTTTCTTGTCTTGTCTTGTCTTGTCTTGTCTTGTCTTGCCTTGCCTTGCCTTGCCTTGCCTTGCTTTGCCTTGACTTGCCTTGCCTTGCCTTGCCTTGCATGGTCATGTCTTGTATGGTCTTGTCTTGTATGGTCTTTCTTTTGTCTTGTCTTGTCTTGTCTTGTCTTGTCTTGTCTTGTCTTTCTTTTGTATTGTATGGTCTTGTCTTGTATGGTCTTTCTTTTGTCTTGTCTTGTCTTGTCTTGTCTTGTCTTGTCTTGTCTTGTCTTGTCTTGTCTTGTCTTGTCTTTCTTTTGTATTGTATTTGTCTTGTCTTGTCTTGTCTTGTCTTTCTTGTCTTGTCTTGTCTTGTCTTGTCTTGTCTTGTCTTGTCTTGTCTTGTCTTGTCTTGTCTTGCCTTGCCTTGCCTTGCCTTGCTTTGCCTTGACTTGCCTTGCCTTGCCTTGCCTTGCATGGTCATGTCTTGTATGGTCTTGTCTTGTATGGTCTTTCTTTTGTCTTGTCTTGTCTTGTCTTGTCTTGTCTTGTCTTGTCTTGTCTTGTCTTGTATGGTCTTTCATTTGTCTTGTCTTGTCTTGTCTTGTCTTGTCTTGTCTTTCTTTTGTATTGTATTTGTCTTGTCTTGTCTTGTCTTTCTTGTCTTGTCTTGTCTTGTCTTGCCTTGTCTTGTCTTGTCTTGTCTTGTATGGTCTTTCTTTTGTCTTGTCTTTGTCTTGTCTTGTCTTTTGTCTTGTCTTGCCTTGTCTTATCTTGTCTTGTCTTGTATGGTCTTTCTTTTGTCTTGTCTTGTCTTGTCTTGTCTTGTCTTTTCTTGCCTTGCCTTGCTTTGCCTTGACTTGCCTTGCCTTGCCTTGCATGGTCATGTCTTGTATGGTCTTGTCTTGTATGGTCTTGTCTTGCCTTGTCTTGTCTTGTCTTGTCTTGTCTTTCTTTTGTATTGTATTTGTCTTGTCTTGTCTTGTCTTTCTTGTCTTGTCTTGTCTTGTCTTGTCTTGCCTTGCCTTGCCTTGCCTTGCTTTGCCTTGACTTGCCTTGCCTTGCCTTGCCTTGCATGGTCATGTCTTGTATGGTCTTGTCTTGTATGGTCTTTCTTTTGTCTTGTCTTGTCTTGTCTTGTCTTGTCTTGTCTTGTCTTTTCTTGTCTTTCTTTTGTATTGTATTGTATTTGTCTTGTCTTGTCTTGTCTTTCTTGTCTTGTCTTGTCTTGTCTTGCCTTGTCTTGTCTTGTCTTGTCTTGTCTTGTATGGTCTTTCTTTTGTCTTGTCTTTGTCTTGTCTTGTCTTTTGTCTTGTCTTGTCTTGCATTGTCTTATCTTGACTTGTCTTGTATGGTCTTTCTTTTGTCTTGTCTTGTCTTGTCTTGTCTTGTCTTGCCTTGCCTTGCCTTGCTTTGCCTTGACTTGCCTTGACTTGCCTTGCCTTGCCTTGCCTTGCATGGTCATGTCTTGTCTTGTCTTGTCTTGTCTTGTCTTGTCTTGTCTTGTCTTGTCTTGTCGTCTTGTCTTGTCTTGTCTTGTCTTGTCTTGTCTTTCATTTGTCTTGTCTTGTCTTGTCTTGTCTTGTCTTGTCTTTCATTTGTCTTGTCTTGTCTTGTCTTGTCTTGTCTTGCCTTGCCTTGCCTTGCTTTGCCTTGACTTGCCTTGCCTTGCCTTGCATGGTCATGTCTTGTATGGTCTTGTCTTGTATGGTCTTTCTTTTGTCTTGTCTTGTCTTGTCTTGTCTTGTCTTGTCTTGTCTTGATTTGTATTGTCTTGTCTTGTCTTGTCTTGTCTTGTATGGTCTTTCTTTTGTCTTGTCTTTGTCTTGTCTTGTCTTTTGTCTTGTCTTGTCTTGCCTTGTCTTGTCTTGTCTTGTCTTGTCTTGTCTTGTCTTTCATTTGTCTTGTCTTGTCTTGTCTTGTCTTGTCTTTCATTTGTCTTGTCTTGTCTTGTCTTGTCTTGTCTTGTCTTTCTTTTGTATTGTATTTGTCTTGTCTTGTCTTGTCTTGTCTTTCTTGTCTTGTCTTGTCTTGTCTTGTCTTACCTTGTCTTGTCTTGTCTTGTCTTGTATGGTCTTTCTTTTGTCTTGTCTTTGTCTTGTCTTGTCTTTTGTCTTGTCTTGTCTTGCCTTGTCTTATCTTGTCTTGTCTTGTATGGTCTTTCTTTTGTCTTGTCTTTCTTTTGTATTGTATTTGTCTTGTCTTGTCTTGTCTTGTCTTTCTTGTCTTGCCTTGTCTTGTCTTGTCTTGTCTTGTCTTGTCTTGTCTTGTCTTGTCTTGTCTTGTCTTGTATGGTCTTTCTTTTGTCTTGTCTTTGTCTTGTCTTGTCTTTTGTCTTGTCTTGTCTTGCCTTGTCTTATCTTGTCTTGTCTTGTCTTGTCTTGTCTTGTCTTGTCTTTCTTTTGTATTGTATTTGTCTTGTCTTGTCTTGTCTTTCTTGTCTTGTCTTGTCTTGTCTTGTCTTGTCTTGCCTTGCCTTGCCTTGCATGGTCATGTCTTGTATGGTCTTGTCTTGTATGGTCTTTCTTTTGTCTTGTCTTGTCTTGTCTTGTCTTGTCTTGTCTTGTCTTGTCTTCTTGTCTTGTCTTGTCTTGTCTTGTCTTGTCTTGCCTTGTCTTGTCTTGTCTTGTCTTGTATGGTCTTTCTTTTGTCTTGTCTTTGTCTTGTCTTGTCTTTTGTCTTGTCTTGTCTTGCCTTGTCTTATCTTGTCTTGTCTTGTCTTGTCTTGTCTTTCTTTTGTATTGTATTTGTCTTGTCTTGTCTTGTCTTGTCTTTCTTGTCTTGTCTTGTCTTGTCTTGCCTTGTCTTGTCTTGTCTTGTCTTGTCTTGTCTTGTATGGTCTTTCTTTTGTCTTGTCTTTGTCTTGTCTTGTCTTTTGTCTTGTCTTGCCTTGTCTTATCTTGTCTTGTCTTGTATGGTCTTTCTTTTGTCTTGTCTTGTCTTGTCTTGTCTTGTCTTTTCTTGCCTTGCCTTGCTTTGCCTTGACTTGCCTTGCCTTGCCTTGCCTTGCATGGTCATGTCTTGTATGGTCTTGTCTTGTATGGTCTTGTCTTGCCTTGTCTTGTCTTGTCTTGTCTTGTCTTGTCTTTCTTTTGTATTGTATTTGTCTTGTCTTGTCTTGTCTTTCTTGTCTTGTCTTGTCTTGTCTTGTCTTGCCTTGCCTTGCCTTGCTTTGCCTTGACTTGCCTTGCCTTGCCTTGCCTTGCATGGTCATGTCTTGTATGGTCTTGTCTTGTATGGTCTTTCTTTTGTCTTGTCTTGTCTTGTCTTGTCTTGTCTTGTCTTGTCTTGTCTTGTCTTGTCTTGTCTTGTCTTGTATGGTCTTTCATTTGTCTTGTCTTGTCTTGTCTTGTCTTGTCTTGTCTTTCTTTTGTATTGTATTGTATTTGTCTTGTCTTGTCTTGTCTTTCTTGTCTTGTCTTGTCTTGTCTTGCCTTGTCTTGTCTTGTCTTGTCTTGTCTTGTCTTGTATGGTCTTTCTTTTGTCTTGTCTTTGTCTTGTCTTGTCTTTTGTCTTGTCTTGTCTTGCCTTGTCTTATCTTGTCTTGTCTTGTATGGTCTTTCTTTTGTCTTGTCTTGTCTTGTCTTGTCTTGTCTTGTCTTGCCTTGCCTTGCCTTGCTTTGCCTTGACTTGCCTTGCCTTGCCTTGCATGGTCATGTCTTGTCTTGTCTTGTCTTGTCTTGTCTTGTCTTGTCGTCTTGTCTTGTCTTGTCTTGTCTTGTCTTTGTCTTGTCTTGTCTTTTGTCTTGTCTTGTCTTGTCTTGCCTTGTCTTGTCTTGTCTTGTCTTGTCTTGTCTTGTCTTGTCTTTCATTTGTCTTGTCTTGTCTTGTCTTGTCTTGTCTTTCATTTGTCTTGTCTTGTCTTGTCTTGTCTTGTCTTGTCTTTCTTTTGTATTGTATTTGTCTTGTCTTGTCTTGTCTTGTCTTTCTTGTCTTGTCTTGTCTTGTCTTGTCTTGCCTTGTCTTGTCTTGTCTTGTCTTGTCTTGTCTTGTATGGTCTTTCTTTTGTCTTGTCTTTGTCTTGTCTTGTCTTTTGTCTTGTCTTGTCTTGCCTTGTCTTATCTTGTCTTGTCTTGTATGGTCTTTCTTTTGTCTTGTCTTTCTTTTGTATTGTATTTGTCTTGTCTTGTCTTGTCTTTCTTGTCTTGTCTTGTCTTGTCTTGCCTTGTCTTGTCTTGTCTTGTCTTGTCTTGTCTTGTATGGTCTTTCTTTTGTCTTGTCTTTGTCTTGTCTTGTCTTTTGTCTTGTCTTGTCTTGCCTTGTCTTATCTTGTCTTGTCTTGTCTTGTCTTTCTTTTGTATTGTATTTGTCTTGTCTTGTCTTGTCTTGTCTTGTCTTGTCTTTCTTGTCTTGTCTTGTCTTGTCTTGCCTTGCCTTGCCTTGCATGGTCATGTCTTGTATGGTCTTGTCTTGTATGGTCTTTCTTTTGTCTTGTCTTGTCTTGTCTTGTCTTGTCTTGTCTTGTCTTGTCTTTCTTGTCTTGTCTTGTCTTGTCTTGTCTTGTCTTGCCTTGTCTTGTCTTGTCTTGTCTTGTCTTGTCTTGTATGGTCTTTCTTTTGTCTTGTCTTTGTCTTTACTTGTCTTTTGTCTTGTCTTGTCTTGCCTTGTCTTATCTTGTCTTGTCTTGTCTTGTCTTGTCCTTCTTTTGTATTGTATTTGTCTTGTCTTGTCTTGTCTTGTCTTGTCTTGTCTTGCCTTGCCTTGCCTTGCCTTGCTTTGCCTTGACTTGCCTTGCCTTGCCTTGCCTTGCATGGTCATGTCTTGTATGGTCTTGTCTTGTATGGTCTTTCTTTTGTCTTGTCTTGTCTTGTCTTGTCTTGTCTTGTCGTCTTGTCTTGTCTTGTCTTGTCTTGTCTTGTCTTGTCTTGTCTTGTCTTTCATTTGTCTTGTCTTGTCTTGTCTTGTCTTGTCTTGTCTTTCATTTGTCTTGTCTTGTCTTGTCTTGTCTTGTCTTGCCTTGCCTTGCCTTGACTTGCCTTGCCTTGCCTTGCATGGTCATGTCTTGTATGGTCTTGTCTTGTATGGTCTTTCTTTTGTCTTGTCTTGTCTTGTCTTGTCTTGTCTTGTCTTGTCTTGATTTGTCTTGTCTTGTCTTGTCTTGTCTTGTCTTGTCTTGTCTTGTATGGTCTTTCTTTTGTCTTGTCTTTGTCTTGTCTTGTCTTGTCTTGTCTTGTCTTGTCTTGTCTTTCATTTGTCTTGTCTTGTCTTGTCTTGTCTTTCTTTTGTATTGTATTTGTCTTGTCTTGTCTTTCTTGTCTTGTCTTGTCTTGTCTTGCCTTGCCTTGCCTTGCCTTGCCTTGCCTTGCCTTGCCTTGCTTTGCCTTGACTTGCCTTGCCTTGCCTTGCATGGTCATGTCTTGTATGGTCATGTCTTGTATGGTCTTTCTTTTGTCTTGTCTTGTCTTGTCTTGTCTTGTCTTGTATGGTCTTTCATTTGTCTTGTCTTGTCTTGTCTTGTCTTGTCTTGTCTTGTCTTGTCTTGTCTTGGCTTGACTTTCTTTTGTATTGTATTTGTCTTGTCTTGTCTTGTCTTTCTTGTCTTGTCTTGTCTTGCCTTGTCTTGTCTTGTCTTGTCTTGTCTTGTCTTGTCTTGTCTTGTCTTGTCTTGTATGGTCTTTCTTTTGTCTTGTCTTTGTCTTGTCTTGTCTTGTCTTGTCTTGTCTTGTCTTTCTTTTGTATTGTATTTGTCTTGTCTTGTCTTGTCTTTCTTGTCTTGTCTTGTCTTGTCTTGTCTTGTCTTGCCTTGCCTTGCCTTGCCTTGCCTTGCTTTGCCTTGACTTGCCTTGCCTTGCCTTGCCTTGCATGGTCATGTCTTGTATGGTCTTGTCTTGTATGGTCTTTCTTTTGTCTTGTCTTGTCTTGTCTTGTCTTGTCTTGTCTTGTCTTTCTTTTGTATTGTATGGTCTTGTCTTGTATGGTCTTTCTTTTGTCTTGTCTTGTCTTGTCTTGTCTTGTCTTGTCTTGTCTTGTCTTGTCTTGTCTTGTCTTGTCTTTCTTTTGTATTGTATTTGTCTTGTCTTGTCTTGTCTTTCTTGTCTTGTCTTGTCTTGTCTTGTCTTGTCTTGTCTTGTCTTGTCTTGTCTTGTCTTGCCTTGCCTTGCCTTGCCTTGCTTTGCCTTGACTTGCCTTGCCTTGCCTTGCCTTGCATGGTCATGTCTTGTATGGTCTTGTCTTGTATGGTCTTTCTTTTGTCTTGTCTTGTCTTGTCTTGTCTTGTCTTGTCTTGTCTTGTCTTGTCTTGTATGGTCTTTCATTTGTCTTGTCTTGTCTTGTCTTGTCTTGTCTTTCTTTTGTATTGTATTTGTCTTGTCTTGTCTTGTCTTTCTTGTCTTGTCTTGTCTTGTCTTGCCTTGTCTTGTCTTGTCTTGTCTTGTATGGTCTTTCTTTTGTCTTGTCTTTGTCTTGTCTTGTCTTTTGTCTTGTCTTGCCTTGTCTTATCTTGTCTTGTCTTGTATGGTCTTTCTTTTGTCTTGTCTTGTCTTGTCTTGTCTTGTCTTTTCTTGCCTTGCCTTGCTTTGCCTTGACTTGCCTTGCCTTGCCTTGCATGGTCATGTCTTGTATGGTCTTGTCTTGTATGGTCTTGTCTTGCCTTGTCTTGTCTTGTCTTGTCTTGTCTTTCTTTTGTATTGTATTTGTCTTGTATTGTCTTGTCTTTCTTGTCTTGTCTTGTCTTGTCTTGTCTTGCCTTGCCTTGCCTTGCCTTGCTTTGCCTTGACTTGCCTTGCCTTGCCTTGCCTTGCATGGTCATGTCTTGTATGGTCTTGTCTTGTATGGTCTTTCTTTTGTCTTGTCTTGTCTTGTCTTGTCTTGTCTTGTCTTGTCTTTTCTTGTCTTTCTTTTGTATTGTATTGTATTTGTCTTGTCTTGTCTTGTCTTTCTTGTCTTGTCTTGTCTTGTCTTGCCTTGTCTTGTCTTGTCTTGTCTTGTCTTGTATGGTCTTTCTTTTGTCTTGTCTTTGTCTTGTCTTGTCTTTTGTCTTGTCTTGTCTTGCATTGTCTTATCTTGACTTGTCTTGTATGGTCTTTCTTTTGTCTTGTCTTGTCTTGTCTTGTCTTGTCTTGCCTTGCCTTGCCTTGCTTTGCCTTGACTTGCCTTGCCTTGCCTTGCCTTGCATGGTCATGTCTTGTCTTGTCTTGTCTTGTCTTGTCTTGTCTTGTCTTGTCTTGTCTTGTCGTCTTGTCTTGTCTTGTCTTGTCTTGTCTTGTCTTTCATTTGTCTTGTCTTGTCTTGTCTTGTCTTGTCTTGTCTTTCATTTGTCTTGTCTTGTCTTGTCTTGTCTTGTCTTGCCTTGCCTTGCCTTGCTTTGCCTTGACTTGCCTTGCCTTGCCTTGCATGGTCATGTCTTGTATGGTCTTGTCTTGTATGGTCTTTCTTTTGTCTTGTCTTGTCTTGTCTTGTCTTGTCTTGTCTTGTCTTGATTTGTATTGTCTTGTCTTGTCTTGTCTTGTCTTGTATGGTCTTTCTTTTGTCTTGTCTTTGTCTTGTCTTGTCTTTTGTCTTGTCTTGTCTTGCCTTGTCTTGTCTTGTCTTGTCTTGTCTTGTCTTGTCTTTCATTTGTCTTGTCTTGTCTTGTCTTGTCTTGTCTTTCATTTGTCTTGTCTTGTCTTGTCTTGTCTTGTCTTGTCTTTCTTTTGTATTGTATTTGTCTTGTCTTGTCTTGTCTTGTCTTTCTTGTCTTGTCTTGTCTTGTCTTGTCTTACCTTGTCTTGTCTTGTCTTGTCTTGTATGGTCTTTCTTTTGTCTTGTCTTTGTCTTGTCTTGTCTTTTGTCTTGTCTTGTCTTGCCTTGTCTTATCTTGTCTTGTCTTGTATGGTCTTTCTTTTGTCTTGTCTTTCTTTTGTATTGTATTTGTCTTGTCTTGTCTTGTCTTGTCTTTCTTGTCTTGTCTTGTCTTGCCTTGTCTTGTCTTGTCTTGTCTTGTCTTGTCTTGTCTTGTCTTGTCTTGTCTTGTCTTGTATGGTCTTTCTTTTGTCTTGTCTTTGTCTTGTCTTGTCTTTTGTCTTGTCTTGTCTTGCCTTGTCTTATCTTGTCTTGTCTTGTCTTGTCTTGTCTTGTCTTGTCTTTCTTTTGTATTGTATTTGTCTTGTCTTGTCTTGTCTTTCTTGTCTTGTCTTGTCTTGTCTTGTCTTGCCTTGCCTTGCCTTGCATGGTCATGTCTTGTATGGTCTTGTCTTGTATGGTCTTTCTTTTGTCTTGTCTTGTCTTGTCTTGTCTTGTCTTGTCTTGTCTTGTCTTTCTTGTCTTGTCTTGTCTTGTCTTGTCTTGTCTTGCCTTGTCTTGTCTTGTCTTGTCTTGTATGGTCTTTCTTTTGTCTTGTCTTTGTCTTGTCTTGTCTTTTGTCTTGTCTTGTCTTGCCTTGTCTTATCTTGTCTTGTCTTGTCTTGTCTTGTCTTTCTTTTGTATTGTATTTGTCTTGTCTTGTCTTGTCTTGTCTTTCTTGTCTTGTCTTGTCTTGTCTTGCCTTGTCTTGTCTTGTCTTGTCTTGTCTTGTCTTGTATGGTCTTTCTTTTGTCTTGTCTTTGTCTTGTCTTGTCTTTTGTCTTGTCTTGCCTTGTCTTATCTTGTCTTGTCTTGTATGGTCTTTCTTTTGTCTTGTCTTGTCTTGTCTTGTCTTGTCTTTTCTTGCCTTGCCTTGCTTTGCCTTGACTTGCCTTGCCTTGCCTTGCCTTGCATGGTCATGTCTTGTATGGTCTTGTCTTGTATGGTCTTGTCTTGCCTTGTCTTGTCTTGTCTTGTCTTGTCTTGTCTTTCTTTTGTATTGTATTTGTCTTGTCTTGTCTTGTCTTTCTTGTCTTGTCTTGTCTTGTCTTGTCTTGTCTTGCCTTGCCTTGCCTTGCTTTGCCTTGACTTGCCTTGCCTTGCCTTGCCTTGCATGGTCATGTCTTGTATGGTCTTGTCTTGTATGGTCTTTCTTTTGTCTTGTCTTGTCTTGTCTTGTCTTGTCTTGTCTTGTCTTGTCTTGTCTTGTCTTGTCTTGTCTTGTCTTGTCTTGTATGGTCTTTCATTTGTCTTGTCTTGTCTTGTCTTGTCTTGTCTTGTCTTTCTTTTGTATTGTATTGTATTTGTCTTGTCTTGTCTTGTCTTTCTTGTCTTGTCTTGTCTTGTCTTGCCTTGTCTTGTCTTGTCTTGTCTTGTCTTGTCTTGTCTTGTATGGTCTTTCTTTTGTCTTGTCTTTGTCTTGTCTTGTCTTTTGTCTTGTCTTGTCTTGCCTTGTCTTATCTTGTCTTGTCTTGTATGGTCTTTCTTTTGTCTTGTCTTGTCTTGTCTTGTCTTGTCTTGTCTTGCCTTGCCTTGCCTTGCTTTGCCTTGACTTGCCTTGCCTTGCCTTGCATGGTCATGTCTTGTCTTGTCTTGTCTTGTCTTGTCTTGTCTTGTCGTCTTGTCTTGTCTTGTCTTGTCTTGTCTTTGTCTTGTCTTGTCTTTTGTCTTGTCTTGTCTTGTCTTGCCTTGTCTTGTCTTGTCTTGTCTTGTCTTTCATTTGTCTTGTCTTGTCTTGTCTTGTCTTGTCTTTCATTTGTCTTGTCTTGTCTTGTCTTGTCTTGTCTTGTCTTTCTTTTGTATTGTATTTGTCTTGTCTTGTCTTGTCTTGTCTTTCTTGTCTTGTCTTGTCTTGTCTTGTCTTGCCTTGTCTTGTCTTGTCTTGTCTTGTCTTGTCTTGTATGGTCTTTCTTTTGTCTTGTCTTTGTCTTGTCTTGTCTTTTGTCTTGTCTTGTCTTGCCTTGTCTTATCTTGTCTTGTCTTGTATGGTCTTTCTTTTGTCTTGTCTTTCTTTTGTATTGTATTTGTCTTGTCTTGTCTTGTCTTTCTTGTCTTGTCTTGTCTTGTCTTGCCTTGTCTTGTCTTGTCTTGTCTTGTCTTGTCTTGTATGGTCTTTCTTTTGTCTTGTCTTTGTCTTGTCTTGTCTTTTGTCTTGTCTTGTCTTGCCTTGTCTTATCTTGTCTTGTCTTGTCTTGTCTTTCTTTTGTATTGTATTTGTCTTGTCTTGTCTTGTCTTGTCTTGTCTTGTCTTTCTTGTCTTGTCTTGTCTTGTCTTGCCTTGCCTTGCCTTGCATGGTCATGTCTTGTATGGTCTTGTCTTGTATGGTCTTTCTTTTGTCTTGTCTTGTCTTGTCTTGTCTTGTCTTGTCTTGTCTTGTCTTGTCTTTCTTGTCTTGTCTTGTCTTGTCTTGTCTTGTCTTGCCTTGTCTTGTCTTGTCTTGTCTTGTCTTGTCTTGTATGGTCTTTCTTTTGTCTTGTCTTTGTCTTTACTTGTCTTTTGTCTTGTCTTGTCTTGCCTTGTCTTATCTTGTCTTGTCTTGTCTTGTCTTGTCCTTCTTTTGTATTGTATTTGTCTTGTCTTGTCTTGTCTTGTCTTGTCTTGTCTTGCCTTGCCTTGCCTTGCCTTGCTTTGCCTTGACTTGCCTTGCCTTGCCTTGCCTTGCATGGTCATGTCTTGTATGGTCTTGTCTTGTATGGTCTTTCTTTTGTCTTGTCTTGTCTTGTCTTGTCTTGTCTTGTCGTCTTGTCTTGTCTTGTCTTGTCTTGTCTTGTCTTGTCTTGTCTTGTCTTGTCTTTCATTTGTCTTGTCTTGTCTTGTCTTGTCTTGTCTTGTCTTTCATTTGTCTTGTCTTGTCTTGTCTTGTCTTGTCTTGTCTTGCCTTGCCTTGCCTTGACTTGCCTTGCCTTGCCTTGCATGGTCATGTCTTGTATGGTCTTGTCTTGTATGGTCTTTCTTTTGTCTTGTCTTGTCTTGTCTTGTCTTGTCTTGTCTTGTCTTGATTTGTCTTGTCTTGTCTTGTCTTGTCTTGTCTTGTCTTGTCTTGTATGGTCTTTCTTTTGTCTTGTCTTTGTCTTGTCTTGTCTTGTCTTGTCTTGTCTTGTCTTGTCTTTCATTTGTCTTGTCTTGTCTTGTCTTGTCTTTCATTTGTCTTGTCTTGTCTTGTCTTGTCTTTCTTTTGTATTGTATTTGTCTTGTCTTGTCTTGTCTTGTCTTTCTTGTCTTGTCTTGTCTTGTCTTGTCTTGCCTTGTCTTGTCTTGTCATGTCTTGTCTTGTCTTGTATGGTCTTTCTTTTGTCTTGTCTTTGTCTTGTCTTGTCTTTTGTCTTGTCTTGTCTTGCCTTGTCTTATCTTGTCTTGTCTTGTATGGTCTTTCTTTTGTCTTGTCTTTCTTTTGTATTGTATTTGTCTTGTCTTGTCTTGTCTTTCTTGTCTTGTCTTGTCTTGTCTTGTCTTGTCTTGCCTTGTCTTGTCTTGTCTTGTCTTGTCTTGTCTTGTCTTGTATGGTCTTTCTTTTGTCTTGTCTTTGTCTTGTCTTGTCTTTTGTCTTGTCTTGTCTTGCCTTGTCTTATCTTGTCTTGTCTTGTCTTGTCTTGTCTTGTCTTGTCTTGTCTTGTCTTGTCTTTCTTTTGTATTGTATTTGTCTTGTCTTGTCTTGTCTTTCTTGTCTTGTCTTGTCTTGTCTTGTCTTGTCTTGTCTTGTCTTGCCTTGCCTTGCCTTGCCTTGCATGGTCATGTCTTGTATGGTCTTGTCTTGTATGGTCTTTCTTTTGTCTTGTCTTGTCTTGTCTTGTCTTGTCTTGTCTTGTCTTGTCTTTCTTGTCTTGTCTTGTCTTGTCTTGTCTTGCCTTGTCTTGTCTTGTCTTGTCTTGTCTTGTATGGTCTTTCTTTTGTCTTGTCTTTGTCTTGTCTTGTCTTTTGTCTTGTCTTTTGTCTTGTCTTGTCTTGCCTTGTCTTATCTTGTCTTGTCTTGTCTTGTCTTGTCTTGTCTTGTCTTTCTTTTGTATTGTATTTGTCTTGTCTTGTCTTGTCTTTCTTGTCTTGTCTTGTCTTGTCTTGTCTTGTCTTGCCTTGCCTTGCCTTGCTTTGCCTTGACTTGACTTGCCTTGCCTTGCCTTGCCTTGCATGGTCATGTCTTGTCTTGTCTTGTCTTGTCTTGTCTTGTCTTGTCTTGTCTTGTCTTGTCTTGTCTTTCTTGTCTTGTCTTGTCTTTCTTTTGTATTGTATTTGTCTTGTCTTGTCTTGTCTTTCTTGTCTTGTCTTGTCGTGTCTTGATTTGTCTTGTCTTGTCTTGTCTTGTCTTGTCTTGTATGGTCTTTCTTTTGTCTTGTCTTTGTCTTGTCTTGTCTTTTGTCTTGTCTTGTCTTGCATTGTCTTATCTTGTCTTGTCTTGTATGGTCTTTCTTTTGTCTTGTCTTGTCTTGTCTTGTCTTGTCTTGTCTTGTATGGTCTTGTCTTGTATGGTCTTTCTTTTGTCTTGTCTTGTCTTGCCTTGCCTTGCCTTGCCTTGCCTTGCCTTGCATGGTCATGTCTTGTATGGTCTTGTCTTGTATGGTCTTTCTTTTGTCTTGTCCTGTCTTGTCTTGTCTTGTCTTGTCTTGTCTTGTCTTGTCTTTCTTTTGTATTGTATTTGTCTTGTCTTGTCTTGTCTTTCTTGTCCTGTCTTGTCTTGTCTTGTCTTGCCTTGCCTTGCCTTGCCTTGCCTTGCTTTGCCTTGCCTTGCTTTGCCTTGCTTTGCCTTGCTTTGCCTTGACTTGCCTTGCCTTGCCTTGCCTTGCATGGTCATGTCTTGTCTTTCTTGTCTTGTCTTGTCTTGTCTTGTCTTGCCTTGTCTTGTCTTGTCTTGTCTTGTCTTGTCTTGTATGGTCTTTCTTTTGTCTTGTCTTTGTCTTTACTTGTCTTTTGTCTTGTCTTGTCTTGCCTTGTCTTATCTTGTCTTGTCTTGTCTTGTCTTGTCCTTCTTTTGTATTGTATTTGTCTTGTCTTGTCTTGTCTTGTCTTGTCTTGTCTTGTCTTGTCTTGTCTTGCCTTGCCTTGCCTTGCCTTGCTTTGCCTTGACTTGCATTGCCTTGCCTTGCCTTGCATGGTCATGTCTTGTATGGTCTTGTCTTGTATGGTCTTTCTTTTGTCTTGTCTTGTCTTGTCTTGTCTTGTCTTGTCTTGTCGTCTTGTCTTGTCTTGTCTTGTCTTGTCTTGTCTTTCATTTGTCTTGTCTTGTCTTGTCTTGTCTTGTCTTTCATTTGTCTTGTCTTGTCTTGTCTTGTCTTGTCTTGCCTTGCCTTGCCTTGCCTTGCCTTGCTTTGCCTTGACTTGCCTTGCCTTGCCTTGCATGGTCATGTCTTGTATGGTCTTGTCTTGTATGGTCTTTCTTTTGTCTTGTCTTGTCTTGTCTTGTCTTGTCTTGTCTTGTCTTGATTTGTCTTGTCTTGTCTTGTCTTGTCTTGTCTTGTCTTGTCTTGTCTTGTCTTGTATGGTCTTTCTTTTGTCTTGTCTTTGTCTTGTCTTGTCTTGTCTTGTCTTGTCTTGTCTTGTCTTTCATTTGTCTTGTCTTGTCTTGTCTTGTCTTTCATTTGTCTTGTCTTGTCTTGTCTTGTCTTGTCTTTCTTTTGTATTGTATTTGTCTTGTCTTGTCTTGTCTTGTCTTTCTTGTCTTGTCTTGTCTTGTCTTGTCTTGCCTTGTCTTGTCTTGTCATGTCTTGTCTTGTCTTGTCTTGTATGGTCTTTCTTTTGTCTTGTCTTTGTCTTGTCTTGTCTTTTGTCTTGTCTTGTCTTGCCTTGTCTTATCTTGTCTTGTCTTGTATGGTCTTTCTTTTGTCTTGTCTTTCTTTTGTATTGTATTTGTCTTGTCTTGTCTTGTCTTTCTTGTCTTGTCTTGTCTTGTCTTGTCTTGTCTTGTCTTGTCTTGTCTTGTATGGTCTTTCTTTTGTCTTGTCTTTGTCTTGTCTTGTCTTTTGTCTTGTCTTGTCTTGCCTTGTCTTATCTTGTCTTGTCTTGTCTTGTCTTGTCTTGTCTTTCTTTTGTATTGTATTTGTCTTGTCTTGTCTTGTCTTTCTTGTCTTGTCTTGTCTTGTCTTGTCTTGTCTTGTCTTGTCTTGCCTTGCCTTGCCTTGCATGGTCATGTCTTGTATGGTCTTGTCTTGTATGGTCTTTCTTTTGTCTTGTCTTGTCTTGTCTTGTCTTGTCTTGTCTTGTCTTGTCTTTCTTGTCTTGTCTTGTCTTGTCTTGTCTTGCCTTGTCTTGTCTTGTCTTGTCTTGTCTTGTATGGTCTTTCTTTTGTCTTGTCTTTGTCTTGTCTTGTCTTTTGTCTTGTCTTTTGTCTTGTCTTGTCTTGCCTTGTCTTATCTTGTCTTGTCTTGTCTTGTCTTGTCTTGTCTTTCTTTTGTATTGTATTTGTCTTGTCTTGTCTTGTCTTTCTTGTCTTGTCTTGTCTTGTCTTGTCTTGTCTTGCCTTGCCTTGCCTTGCTTTGCCTTGACTTGACTTGCCTTGCCTTGCCTTGCCTTGCATGGTCATGTCTTGTCTTGTCTTGTCTTGTCTTGTCTTGTCTTGTCTTTCTTGTCTTGTCTTTCTTGTCTTGTCTTGTCTTTCTTTTGTATTGTATTTGTCTTGTCTTGTCTTGTCTTTCTTGTCTTGTCTTGTCGTGTCTTGATTTGTCTTGTCTTGACTTGTCTTGTCTTGTCTTGTATGGTCTTTCTTTTGTCTTGTCTTTGTCTTGTCTTGTCTTTTGTCTTGTCTTGTCTTGCATTGTCTTATCTTGTCTTGTCTTGTATGGTCTTTCTTTTGTCTTGTCTTGTCTTGTCTTGTCTTGTCTTGTCTTGTCTTGTATGGTCTTGTCTTGTATGGTCTTGTCTTGTATGGTCTTTCTTTTGTCTTGTCTTGTCTTGCCTTGCCTTGCCTTGCCTTGCCTTGCCTTGCCTTGCATGGTCATGTCTTGTATGGTCTTGTCTTGTATGGTCTTTCTTTTGTCTTGTCCTGTCTTGTCTTGTCTTGTCTTGTCTTGTCTTGTCTTTCTTTTGTATTGTATTTGTCTTGTCTTGTCTTGTCTTTCTTGTCCTGTCTTGTCTTGTCTTGTCTTGTCTTGCCTTGCCTTGCCTTGCCTTGCCTTGCCTTGCCTTGCTTTGCCTTGCCTTGCCTTGCCTTGCATGGTCATGTCTTGTATGGTCTTGTCTTGTATGGTCTTGTCTTGCCTTGTCTTGTCTTGTCTTGTCTTGTCTTGTCTTGTATGGTCTTTCTTTTGTCTTGTCTTTGTCTTGTCTTGTCTTTTGTCTTGTCTTGTCTTGCCTTGTCTTTTCTTGTCTTGTCTTGTATGGTCTTTCTTTTGTCTTGTCTTTGTCTTGTCTTGTCTTGTCTTTTGTCTTGTCTTGTCTTGTCTTTTGTCTTGTCTTTTGTCTTGTCTTATCTTGTCTTGCCTTGCCTTGCCTTGACTTGCCTTGCCTTGCCTTGCCTTGCCTTGTCTTGTCTTGTATGGTCTTTCATTTGTATTGTATTGTCTTTGTCTTGTCTTGTCTTGCCTTGCCTTGCCTTGCCTTGTCTTGTATGGTCTTTCTTTTGTCTTGTCTTTCTTTTGTATTGTATTTGTCTTGTCTTGTCTTGTCTTTCTTGTCTTGTCTTGTCTTGTCTTGCCTTGTCTTGTCTTGTCTTGTCTTGTCTTGTCTTGTATGGTCTTTCTTTTGTCTTGTCTTTGTCTTGTCTTGTCTTTTGTCTTGTCTTGTCTTGCCTTGTCTTATCTTGTCTTGTCTTGTCTTGTCTTGTCTTGTCTTGTCTTTCTTTTGTATTGTATTTGTCTTGTCTTGTCTTGTCTTTCTTGTCTTGTCTTGTCTTGTCTTGTCTTGTCTTGCCTTGCCTTGCCTTGCATGGTCATGTCTTGTATGGTCTTGTCTTGTATGGTCTTTCTTTTGTCTTGTCTTGTCTTGTCTTGTCTTGTCTTGTCTTGTCTTGTCTTGTCTTGTCTTTCTTGTCTTGTCTTGTCTTGTCTTGTCTTGCCTTGTCTTGTCTTGTCTTGTCTTGTCTTGTCTTGTATGGTCTTTCTTTTGTCTTGTCTTTGTCTTGTCTTGTCTTTTGTCTTGTCTTTTGTCTTGTCTTTTGTCTTGTCTTGTCTTGCCTTGTCTTATCTTGTCTTGTCTTGTATGGTCTTTCATTTGTCTTGTCTTGTCTTGTCTTGTCTTGTCTTGTCTTGTCTTGTCTTGTCTTGTCTTGACTTTCTTTTGTATTGTATTTGTCTTGTCTTGTCTTGTCTTGTCTTTCTTGTCTTGTCTTGTCTTGCCTTGTCTTGTCTTGTCTTGTCTTGTCTTGTCTTGTATGGTCTTTCTTTTGTCTTGTCTTTGTCTTGTCTTGTCTTGTCTTGTCTTGTCTTGTCTTGTCTTTCTTTTGTATTGTATTTGTCTTGTCTTGTCTTGTCTTTCTTGTCTTGTCTTGTCTTGTCTTGTCTTGTCTTGCCTTGCCTTGCCTTGCCTTGCTTTGCCTTGACTTGCCTTGCCTTGCCTTGCCTTGCATGGTCATGTCTTGTATGGTCTTGTCTTGTATGGTCTTTCTTTTGTCTTGTCTTGTCTTGTCTTGTCTTGTCTTGTCTTGTCTTTCTTTTGTATTGTATGGTCTTGTCTTGTATGGTCTTTCTTTTGTCTTGTCTTGTCTTGTCTTGTCTTGTCTTGTCTTGTCTTGTCTTTCTTTTGTATTGTATTTGTCTTGTCTTGTCTTGTCTTTCTTGTCTTGTCTTGTCTTGTCTTGTCTTGTCTTGTCTTGCCTTGCCTTGCCTTGCCTTGCTTTGCCTTGACTTGCCTTGCCTTGCTTTGCCTTGACTTGACTTGCCTTGCCTTGCCTTGCCTTGCATGGTCATGTCTTGTATGGTCTTGTCTTGTATGGTCTTTCTTTTGTCTTGTCTTGTCTTGTCTTGTCTTGTCTTGTCTTGTCTTGTCTTGTCTTTCTTTTGTATTGTATTTGTCTTGTCTTGTCTTGTCTTTCTTGTCTTGTCTTGTCTTGTCTTGCCTTGTCTTGTCTTGTCTTGTCTTGTATGGTCTTTCTTTTGTCTTGTCTTTGTCTTGTCTTGTCTTTTGTCTTGTCTTGCCTTGTCTTATCTTGTCTTGTCTTGTATGGTCTTTCTTTTGCTTTGCCTTGACTTGCCTTGCCTTGCCTTGCATGGTCATGTCTTGTATGGTCTTGTCTTGTATGGTCTTGTCTTGCCTTGTCTTGTCTTGTCTTGTCTTGTCTTGTCTTTCTTTTGTATTGTATTTGTCTTGTCTTGTCTTGTCTTTCTTGTCTTGTCTTGTCTTGTCTTGTCTTGCCTTGCCTTGCCTTGCCTTGCTTTGCCTTGACTTGCCTTGCCTTGCCTTGCCTTGCATGGTCATGTCTTGTATGGTCTTGTCTTGTATGGTCTTTCTTTTGTCTTGTCTTGTCTTGTCTTGTCTTGTCTTGTCTTGTCTTGTCTTTCTTTTGTATTGTATTTGTCTTGTCTTGTCTTGTCTTGTCTTTCTTGTCTTGTCTTGTCTTGTCTTGTCTTGTCTTGCCTTGTCTTGTCTTGTCTTGTCTTGTCTTGTGTGGTCTTTCTTTTGTCTTGTCTTTGTCTTGTCTTGTCTTTTGTCTTGTCTTGCCTTGTCTTATCTTGTCTTGTCTTGTATGGTCTTTCTTTTGTCTTGTCTTGTCTTGTCTTGTCTTGTCTTTTCTCTCCTTGCCTTGCTTTGCCTTGACTTGCCTTGCCTTGCCTTGCCTTGCATGGTCATGTCTTGTATGGTCTTGTCTTGTATGGTCTTGTCTTGCCTTGTCTTGTCTTGTCTTGTCTTGTCTTGTCTTGTCTTGTATGGTCTTTCTTTTGTATTGTATTTGTCTTGTCTTGTCTTTCTTGTCTTGTCTTGTCTTGTCTTGTCTTGTCTTGCCTTGCCTTGCCTTGCCTTGCCTTGCCTTGCCTTGCTTTGCCTTGACTTGCCTTGCCTTGCCTTGCCTTGCATGGTCATGTCTTGTATGGTCTTGTCTTGTATGGTCTTTCTTTTGTCTTGTCTTGTCTTGTCTTGTCTTGTCTTGTATGGTCTTTCATTTGTCTTGTCTTGTCTTGTCTTGTCTTGTCTTGTCTTGTCTTGTCTTGTCTTGTCTTGTCTTGTCTTTCTTTTGTATTGTATTTGTCTTGTCTTGTCTTGTCTTTCTTGTCTTGTCTTGTCTTGTCTTGCCTTGTCTTGTCTTGTCTTGTCTTGTCTTGTCTTGTATGGTCTTTCTTTTGTCTTGTCTTTGTCTTGTCTTGTCTTGTCTTGTCTTGTCTTTCTTTTGTATTGTATTTGTCTTGTCTTATCTTGTCTTTCTTGTCTTGTCTTGTCTTGTCTTGCCTTGCCTTGCCTTGCCTTGCTTTGCCTTGACTTGCCTTGCCTTGCCTTGCCTTGCATGGTCATGTCTTGTATGGTCTTGTCTTGTATGGTCTTTCTTTTGTCTTGTCTTGTCTTGTCTTGTCTTGTCTTGTCTTTCTTTTGTATTGTATGGTCTTGTCTTGTATGGTCTTTCTTTTGTCTTGTCTTGTCTTGTCTTGTCTTGTCTTGTCTTGTCTTGTCTTGTCTTGTCTTTCTTTTGTATTGTATTTGTCTTGTCTTGTCTTGTCTTTCTTGTCTTGTCTTGCCTTGCCTTGCCTTGCCTTGCCTTGCCTTGCCTTGCTTTGCCTTGACTTGCCTTGCCTTGCCTTGCATGGTCATGTCTTGTATGGTCTTGTCTTGTATGGTCTTTCTTTTGTCTTGTCTTGTCTTGTCTTGTCTTGTCTTGTCTTGATTTGTCTTGTCTTGTCTTGTCTTGTCTTGTCTGGTATGGTCTTTCTTTTGTCTTGTCTTTGTCTTGTCTTGTCTTTTGTCTTGTCTTGTCTTGTCTTGTCTTGTCTTGTCTTGTCTTTCTTTTGTATTGTATTTGTCTTGTCTTGTCTTGTCTTGTCTTTCTTGTCTTGTCTTGTCTTGTCTTGTCTTACCTTGTCTTGTCTTGTCTTGTCTTGTATGGTCTTTCTTTTGTCTTGTCTTTGTCTTGTCTTGTCTTTTGTCTTGTCTTGTCTTGCCTTGTCTTATCTTGTCTTGTCTTGTATGGTCTTTCTTTTGTCTTGTCTTTCTTTTGTATTGTATTTGTCTTGTCTTGTCTTGTCTTGTCTTTCTTGTCTTGTCTTGTCTTGCCTTGTCTTGTCTTGTCTTGTCTTGTCTTGTCTTGTCTTGTCTTGTCTTGTCTTGTCTTGTATGGTCTTTCTTTTGTCTTGTCTTTGTCTTGTCTTGTCTTTTGTCTTGTCTTGTCTTGCCTTGTCTTATCTTGTCTTGTCTTGTCTTGTCTTGTCTTGTCTTGTCTTTCTTTTGTATTGTATTTGTCTTGTCTTGTCTTGTCTTTCTTGTCTTGTCTTGTCTTGTCTTGTCTTGCCTTGCCTTGCCTTGCATGGTCATGTCTTGTATGGTCTTGTCTTGTATGGTCTTTCTTTTGTCTTGTCTTGTCTTGTCTTGTCTTGTCTTGTCTTGTCTTGTCTTTCTTGTCTTGTCTTGTCTTGTCTTGTCTTGTCTTGCCTTGTCTTGTCTTGTCTTGTCTTGTATGGTCTTTCTTTTGTCTTGTCTTTGTCTTGTCTTGTCTTTTGTCTTGTCTTGTCTTGCCTTGTCTTATCTTGTCTTGTCTTGTCTTGTCTTGTCTTTCTTTTGTATTGTATTTGTCTTGTCTTGTCTTGTCTTGTCTTTCTTGTCTTGTCTTGTCTTGTCTTGCCTTGTCTTGTCTTGTCTTGTCTTGTCTTGTCTTGTATGGTCTTTCTTTTGTCTTGTCTTTGTCTTGTCTTGTCTTTTGTCTTGTCTTGCCTTGTCTTATCTTGTCTTGTCTTGTATGGTCTTTCTTTTGTCTTGTCTTGTCTTGTCTTGTCTTGTCTTTTCTTGCCTTGCCTTGCTTTGCCTTGACTTGCCTTGCCTTGCCTTGCCTTGCATGGTCATGTCTTGTATGGTCTTGTCTTGTATGGTCTTGTCTTGCCTTGTCTTGTCTTGTCTTGTCTTGTCTTGTCTTTCTTTTGTATTGTATTTGTCTTGTCTTGTCTTGTCTTTCTTGTCTTGTCTTGTCTTGTCTTGTCTTGTCTTGCCTTGCCTTGCCTTGCTTTGCCTTGACTTGCCTTGCCTTGCCTTGCCTTGCATGGTCATGTCTTGTATGGTCTTGTCTTGTATGGTCTTTCTTTTGTCTTGTCTTGTCTTGTCTTGTCTTGTCTTGTCTTGTCTTGTCTTGTCTTGTCTTGTCTTGTCTTGTCTTGTCTTGTCTTGTCTTGTATGGTCTTTCATTTGTCTTGTCTTGTCTTGTCTTGTCTTGTCTTGTCTTTCTTTTGTATTGTATTGTATTTGTCTTGTCTTGTCTTGTCTTTCTTGTCTTGTCTTGTCTTGTCTTGCCTTGTCTTGTCTTGTCTTGTCTTGTCTTGTCTTGTATGGTCTTTCTTTTGTCTTGTCTTTGTCTTGTCTTGTCTTTTGTCTTGTCTTGTCTTGCCTTGTCTTATCTTGTCTTGTCTTGTATGGTCTTTCTTTTGTCTTGTCTTGTCTTGTCTTGTCTTGTCTTGTCTTGCCTTGCCTTGCCTTGCTTTGCCTTGACTTGCCTTGCCTTGCCTTGCATGGTCATGTCTTGTCTTGTCTTGTCTTGTCTTGTCTTGTCTTGTCGTCTTGTCTTGTCTTGTCTTGTCTTGTCTTTGTCTTGTCTTGTCTTTTGTCTTGTCTTGTCTTGTCTTGCCTTGTCTTGTCTTGTCTTGTCTTGTCTTTCATTTGTCTTGTCTTGTCTTGTCTTGTCTTGTCTTTCATTTGTCTTGTCTTGTCTTGTCTTGTCTTGTCTTGTCTTTCTTTTGTATTGTATTTGTCTTGTCTTGTCTTGTCTTGTCTTTCTTGTCTTGTCTTGTCTTGTCTTGTCTTGCCTTGTCTTGTCTTGTCTTGTCTTGTCTTGTATGGTCTTTCTTTTGTCTTGTCTTTGTCTTGTCTTGTCTTTTGTCTTGTCTTGTCTTGCCTTGTCTTATCTTGTCTTGTCTTGTATGGTCTTTCTTTTGTCTTGTCTTTCTTTTGTATTGTATTTGTCTTGTCTTGTCTTGTCTTTCTTGTCTTGTCTTGTCTTGTCTTGCCTTGTCTTGTCTTGTCTTGTCTTGTCTTGTCTTGTATGGTCTTTCTTTTGTCTTGTCTTTGTCTTGTCTTGTCTTTTGTCTTGTCTTGTCTTGCCTTGTCTTATCTTGTCTTGTCTTGTCTTGTCTTTCTTTTGTATTGTATTTGTCTTGTCTTGTCTTGTCTTGTCTTGTCTTGTCTTTCTTGTCTTGTCTTGTCTTGTCTTGCCTTGCCTTGCCTTGCATGGTCATGTCTTGTATGGTCTTGTCTTGTATGGTCTTTCTTTTGTCTTGTCTTGTCTTGTCTTGTCTTGTCTTGTCTTGTCTTGTCTTTCTTGTCTTGTCTTGTCTTGTCTTGTCTTGTCTTGCCTTGTCTTGTCTTGTCTTGTCTTGTCTTGTCTTGTATGGTCTTTCTTTTGTCTTGTCTTTGTCTTTACTTGTCTTTTGTCTTGTCTTGTCTTGCCTTGTCTTATCTTGTCTTGTCTTGTCTTGTCTTGTCCTTCTTTTGTATTGTATTTGTCTTGTCTTGTCTTGTCTTGTCTTGTCTTGTCTTGCCTTGCCTTGCCTTGCCTTGCTTTGCCTTGACTTGCCTTGCCTTGCCTTGCCTTGCATGGTCATGTCTTGTATGGTCTTGTCTTGTATGGTCTTTCTTTTGTCTTGTCTTGTCTTGTCTTGTCTTGTCTTGTCGTCTTGTCTTGTCTTGTCTTGTCTTGTCTTGTCTTGTCTTGTCTTGTCTTGTCTTTCATTTGTCTTGTCTTGTCTTGTCTTGTCTTGTCTTGTCTTTCATTTGTCTTGTCTTGTCTTGTCTTGTCTTGTCTTGTCTTGCCTTGCCTTGCCTTGACTTGCCTTGCCTTGCCTTGCATGGTCATGTCTTGTATGGTCTTGTCTTGTATGGTCTTTCTTTTGTCTTGTCTTGTCTTGTCTTGTCTTGTCTTGTCTTGTCTTGATTTGTCTTGTCTTGTCTTGTCTTGTCTTGTCTTGTCTTGTCTTGTATGGTCTTTCTTTTGTCTTGTCTTTGTCTTGTCTTGTCTTGTCTTGTCTTGTCTTGTCTTGTCTTTCATTTGTCTTGTCTTGTCTTGTCTTGTCTTTCATTTGTCTTGTCTTGTCTTGTCTTGTCTTTCTTTTGTATTGTATTTGTCTTGTCTTGTCTTGTCTTGTCTTTCTTGTCTTGTCTTGTCTTGTCTTGTCTTGCCTTGTCTTGTCTTGTCATGTCTTGTCTTGTCTTGTATGGTCTTTCTTTTGTCTTGTCTTTGTCTTGTCTTGTCTTTTGTCTTGTCTTGTCTTGCCTTGTCTTATCTTGTCTTGTCTTGTATGGTCTTTCTTTTGTCTTGTCTTTCTTTTGTATTGTATTTGTCTTGTCTTGTCTTGTCTTTCTTGTCTTGTCTTGTCTTGTCTTGTCTTGTCTTGCCTTGTCTTGTCTTGTCTTGTCTTGTCTTGTCTTGTCTTGTATGGTCTTTCTTTTGTCTTGTCTTTGTCTTGTCTTGTCTTTTGTCTTGTCTTGTCTTGCCTTGTCTTATCTTGTCTTGTCTTGTCTTGTCTTGTCTTGTCTTGTCTTGTCTTGTCTTGTCTTTCTTTTGTATTGTATTTGTCTTGTCTTGTCTTGTCTTTCTTGTCTTGTCTTGTCTTGTCTTGTCTTGTCTTGTCTTGTCTTGCCTTGCCTTGCCTTGCCTTGCATGGTCATGTCTTGTATGGTCTTGTCTTGTATGGTCTTTCTTTTGTCTTGTCTTGTCTTGTCTTGTCTTGTCTTGTCTTGTCTTGTCTTTCTTGTCTTGTCTTGTCTTGTCTTGTCTTGCCTTGTCTTGTCTTGTCTTGTCTTGTCTTGTATGGTCTTTCTTTTGTCTTGTCTTTGTCTTGTCTTGTCTTTTGTCTTGTCTTTTGTCTTGTCTTGTCTTGCCTTGTCTTATCTTGTCTTGTCTTGTCTTGTCTTGTCTTGTCTTGTCTTTCTTTTGTATTGTATTTGTCTTGTCTTGTCTTGTCTTTCTTGTCTTGTCTTGTCTTGTCTTGTCTTGTCTTGCCTTGCCTTGCCTTGCTTTGCCTTGACTTGACTTGCCTTGCCTTGCCTTGCCTTGCATGGTCATGTCTTGTCTTGTCTTGTCTTGTCTTGTCTTGTCTTGTCTTGTCTTGTCTTGTCTTGTCTTTCTTGTCTTGTCTTGTCTTTCTTTTGTATTGTATTTGTCTTGTCTTGTCTTGTCTTTCTTGTCTTGTCTTGTCGTGTCTTGATTTGTCTTGTCTTGTCTTGTCTTGTCTTGTCTTGTATGGTCTTTCTTTTGTCTTGTCTTTGTCTTGTCTTGTCTTTTGTCTTGTCTTGTCTTGCATTGTCTTATCTTGTCTTGTCTTGTATGGTCTTTCTTTTGTCTTGTCTTGTCTTGTCTTGTCTTGTCTTGTCTTGTATGGTCTTGTCTTGTATGGTCTTTCTTTTGTCTTGTCTTGTCTTGCCTTGCCTTGCCTTGCCTTGCCTTGCCTTGCATGGTCATGTCTTGTATGGTCTTGTCTTGTATGGTCTTTCTTTTGTCTTGTCCTGTCTTGTCTTGTCTTGTCTTGTCTTGTCTTGTCTTGTCTTTCTTTTGTATTGTATTTGTCTTGTCTTGTCTTGTCTTTCTTGTCCTGTCTTGTCTTGTCTTGTCTTGCCTTGCCTTGCCTTGCCTTGCCTTGCTTTGCCTTGCCTTGCTTTGCCTTGCTTTGCCTTGACTTGCCTTGCCTTGCCTTGCCTTGCATGGTCATGTCTTGTCTTTCTTGTCTTGTCTTGTCTTGTCTTGTCTTGCCTTGTCTTGTCTTGTCTTGTCTTGTCTTGTCTTGTATGGTCTTTCTTTTGTCTTGTCTTTGTCTTTACTTGTCTTTTGTCTTGTCTTGTCTTGCCTTGTCTTATCTTGTCTTGTCTTGTCTTGTCTTGTCCTTCTTTTGTATTGTATTTGTCTTGTCTTGTCTTGTCTTGTCTTGTCTTGTCTTGTCTTGTCTTGCCTTGCCTTGCCTTGCCTTGCTTTGCCTTGACTTGCATTGCCTTGCCTTGCCTTGCATGGTCATGTCTTGTATGGTCTTGTCTTGTATGGTCTTTCTTTTGTCTTGTCTTGTCTTGTCTTGTCTTGTCTTGTCTTGTCGTCTTGTCTTGTCTTGTCTTGTCTTGTCTTGTCTTTCATTTGTCTTGTCTTGTCTTGTCTTGTCTTGTCTTTCATTTGTCTTGTCTTGTCTTGTCTTGTCTTGTCTTGCCTTGCCTTGCCTTGCCTTGCCTTGCTTTGCCTTGACTTGCCTTGCCTTGCCTTGCATGGTCATGTCTTGTATGGTCTTGTCTTGTATGGTCTTTCTTTTGTCTTGTCTTGTCTTGTCTTGTCTTGTCTTGTCTTGTCTTGATTTGTCTTGTCTTGTCTTGTCTTGTCTTGTCTTGTCTTGTCTTGTCTTGTCTTGTATGGTCTTTCTTTTGTCTTGTCTTTGTCTTGTCTTGTCTTGTCTTGTCTTGTCTTGTCTTGTCTTTCATTTGTCTTGTCTTGTCTTGTCTTGTCTTTCATTTGTCTTGTCTTGTCTTGTCTTGTCTTGTCTTTCTTTTGTATTGTATTTGTCTTGTCTTGTCTTGTCTTGTCTTTCTTGTCTTGTCTTGTCTTGTCTTGTCTTGCCTTGTCTTGTCTTGTCATGTCTTGTCTTGTCTTGTCTTGTATGGTCTTTCTTTTGTCTTGTCTTTGTCTTGTCTTGTCTTTTGTCTTGTCTTGTCTTGCCTTGTCTTATCTTGTCTTGTCTTGTATGGTCTTTCTTTTGTCTTGTCTTTCTTTTGTATTGTATTTGTCTTGTCTTGTCTTGTCTTTCTTGTCTTGTCTTGTCTTGTCTTGTCTTGTCTTGTCTTGTCTTGTCTTGTATGGTCTTTCTTTTGTCTTGTCTTTGTCTTGTCTTGTCTTTTGTCTTGTCTTGTCTTGCCTTGTCTTATCTTGTCTTGTCTTGTCTTGTCTTGTCTTGTCTTTCTTTTGTATTGTATTTGTCTTGTCTTGTCTTGTCTTTCTTGTCTTGTCTTGTCTTGTCTTGTCTTGTCTTGTCTTGTCTTGCCTTGCCTTGCCTTGCATGGTCATGTCTTGTATGGTCTTGTCTTGTATGGTCTTTCTTTTGTCTTGTCTTGTCTTGTCTTGTCTTGTCTTGTCTTGTCTTGTCTTTCTTGTCTTGTCTTGTCTTGTCTTGTCTTGCCTTGTCTTGTCTTGTCTTGTCTTGTCTTGTATGGTCTTTCTTTTGTCTTGTCTTTGTCTTGTCTTGTCTTTTGTCTTGTCTTTTGTCTTGTCTTGTCTTGCCTTGTCTTATCTTGTCTTGTCTTGTCTTGTCTTGTCTTGTCTTTCTTTTGTATTGTATTTGTCTTGTCTTGTCTTGTCTTTCTTGTCTTGTCTTGTCTTGTCTTGTCTTGTCTTGCCTTGCCTTGCCTTGCTTTGCCTTGACTTGACTTGCCTTGCCTTGCCTTGCCTTGCATGGTCATGTCTTGTCTTGTCTTGTCTTGTCTTGTCTTGTCTTGTCTTTCTTGTCTTGTCTTTCTTGTCTTGTCTTGTCTTTCTTTTGTATTGTATTTGTCTTGTCTTGTCTTGTCTTTCTTGTCTTGTCTTGTCGTGTCTTGATTTGTCTTGTCTTGACTTGTCTTGTCTTGTCTTGTATGGTCTTTCTTTTGTCTTGTCTTTGTCTTGTCTTGTCTTTTGTCTTGTCTTGTCTTGCATTGTCTTATCTTGTCTTGTCTTGTATGGTCTTTCTTTTGTCTTGTCTTGTCTTGTCTTGTCTTGTCTTGTCTTGTATGGTCTTGTCTTGTATGGTCTTGTCTTGTATGGTCTTTCTTTTGTCTTGTCTTGTCTTGCCTTGCCTTGCCTTGCCTTGCCTTGCCTTGCCTTGCATGGTCATGTCTTGTATGGTCTTGTCTTGTATGGTCTTTCTTTTGTCTTGTCCTGTCTTGTCTTGTCTTGTCTTGTCTTGTCTTGTCTTTCTTTTGTATTGTATTTGTCTTGTCTTGTCTTGTCTTTCTTGTCCTGTCTTGTCTTGTCTTGTCTTGTCTTGCCTTGCCTTGCCTTGCCTTGCCTTGCCTTGCCTTGCTTTGCCTTGCCTTGCCTTGCCTTGCATGGTCATGTCTTGTATGGTCTTGTCTTGTATGGTCTTGTCTTGCCTTGTCTTGTCTTGTCTTGTCTTGTCTTGTCTTGTATGGTCTTTCTTTTGTCTTGTCTTTGTCTTGTCTTGTCTTTTGTCTTGTCTTGTCTTGCCTTGTCTTTTCTTGTCTTGTCTTGTATGGTCTTTCTTTTGTCTTGTCTTTGTCTTGTCTTGTCTTGTCTTTTGTCTTGTCTTGTCTTGTCTTTTGTCTTGTCTTTTGTCTTGTCTTATCTTGTCTTGCCTTGCCTTGCCTTGACTTGCCTTGCCTTGCCTTGCCTTGCCTTGTCTTGTCTTGTATGGTCTTTCATTTGTATTGTATTGTCTTTGTCTTGTCTTGTCTTGCCTTGCCTTGCCTTGCCTTGTCTTGTATGGTCTTTCTTTTGTCTTGTCTTTCTTTTGTATTGTATTTGTCTTGTCTTGTCTTGTCTTTCTTGTCTTGTCTTGTCTTGTCTTGCCTTGTCTTGTCTTGTCTTGTCTTGTCTTGTCTTGTATGGTCTTTCTTTTGTCTTGTCTTTGTCTTGTCTTGTCTTTTGTCTTGTCTTGTCTTGCCTTGTCTTATCTTGTCTTGTCTTGTCTTGTCTTGTCTTGTCTTGTCTTTCTTTTGTATTGTATTTGTCTTGTCTTGTCTTGTCTTTCTTGTCTTGTCTTGTCTTGTCTTGTCTTGTCTTGCCTTGCCTTGCCTTGCATGGTCATGTCTTGTATGGTCTTGTCTTGTATGGTCTTTCTTTTGTCTTGTCTTGTCTTGTCTTGTCTTGTCTTGTCTTGTCTTGTCTTGTCTTGTCTTTCTTGTCTTGTCTTGTCTTGTCTTGTCTTGCCTTGTCTTGTCTTGTCTTGTCTTGTCTTGTCTTGTATGGTCTTTCTTTTGTCTTGTCTTTGTCTTGTCTTGTCTTTTGTCTTGTCTTTTGTCTTGTCTTTTGTCTTGTCTTGTCTTGCCTTGTCTTATCTTGTCTTGTCTTGTATGGTCTTTCATTTGTCTTGTCTTGTCTTGTCTTGTCTTGTCTTGTCTTGTCTTGTCTTGTCTTGTCTTGACTTTCTTTTGTATTGTATTTGTCTTGTCTTGTCTTGTCTTGTCTTTCTTGTCTTGTCTTGTCTTGCCTTGTCTTGTCTTGTCTTGTCTTGTCTTGTCTTGTATGGTCTTTCTTTTGTCTTGTCTTTGTCTTGTCTTGTCTTGTCTTGTCTTGTCTTGTCTTGTCTTTCTTTTGTATTGTATTTGTCTTGTCTTGTCTTGTCTTTCTTGTCTTGTCTTGTCTTGTCTTGTCTTGTCTTGCCTTGCCTTGCCTTGCCTTGCTTTGCCTTGACTTGCCTTGCCTTGCCTTGCCTTGCATGGTCATGTCTTGTATGGTCTTGTCTTGTATGGTCTTTCTTTTGTCTTGTCTTGTCTTGTCTTGTCTTGTCTTGTCTTGTCTTTCTTTTGTATTGTATGGTCTTGTCTTGTATGGTCTTTCTTTTGTCTTGTCTTGTCTTGTCTTGTCTTGTCTTGTCTTGTCTTGTCTTTCTTTTGTATTGTATTTGTCTTGTCTTGTCTTGTCTTTCTTGTCTTGTCTTGTCTTGTCTTGTCTTGTCTTGTCTTGCCTTGCCTTGCCTTGCCTTGCTTTGCCTTGACTTGCCTTGCCTTGCTTTGCCTTGACTTGACTTGCCTTGCCTTGCCTTGCCTTGCATGGTCATGTCTTGTATGGTCTTGTCTTGTATGGTCTTTCTTTTGTCTTGTCTTGTCTTGTCTTGTCTTGTCTTGTCTTGTCTTGTCTTGTCTTTCTTTTGTATTGTATTTGTCTTGTCTTGTCTTGTCTTTCTTGTCTTGTCTTGTCTTGTCTTGCCTTGTCTTGTCTTGTCTTGTCTTGTATGGTCTTTCTTTTGTCTTGTCTTTGTCTTGTCTTGTCTTTTGTCTTGTCTTGCCTTGTCTTATCTTGTCTTGTCTTGTATGGTCTTTCTTTTGCTTTGCCTTGACTTGCCTTGCCTTGCCTTGCATGGTCATGTCTTGTATGGTCTTGTCTTGTATGGTCTTGTCTTGCCTTGTCTTGTCTTGTCTTGTCTTGTCTTGTCTTTCTTTTGTATTGTATTTGTCTTGTCTTGTCTTGTCTTTCTTGTCTTGTCTTGTCTTGTCTTGTCTTGCCTTGCCTTGCCTTGCCTTGCTTTGCCTTGACTTGCCTTGCCTTGCCTTGCCTTGCATGGTCATGTCTTGTATGGTCTTGTCTTGTATGGTCTTTCTTTTGTCTTGTCTTGTCTTGTCTTGTCTTGTCTTGTCTTGTCTTGTCTTTCTTTTGTATTGTATTTGTCTTGTCTTGTCTTGTCTTGTCTTTCTTGTCTTGTCTTGTCTTGTCTTGTCTTGTCTTGCCTTGTCTTGTCTTGTCTTGTCTTGTCTTGTGTGGTCTTTCTTTTGTCTTGTCTTTGTCTTGTCTTGTCTTTTGTCTTGTCTTGCCTTGTCTTATCTTGTCTTGTCTTGTATGGTCTTTCTTTTGTCTTGTCTTGTCTTGTCTTGTCTTGTCTTTTCTCTCCTTGCCTTGCTTTGCCTTGACTTGCCTTGCCTTGCCTTGCCTTGCATGGTCATGTCTTGTATGGTCTTGTCTTGTATGGTCTTGTCTTGCCTTGTCTTGTCTTGTCTTGTCTTGTCTTGTCTTGTCTTGTATGGTCTTTCTTTTGTATTGTATTTGTCTTGTCTTGTCTTTCTTGTCTTGTCTTGTCTTGTCTTGTCTTGTCTTGCCTTGCCTTGCCTTGCCTTGCCTTGCCTTGCCTTGCTTTGCCTTGACTTGCCTTGCCTTGCCTTGCCTTGCATGGTCATGTCTTGTATGGTCTTGTCTTGTATGGTCTTTCTTTTGTCTTGTCTTGTCTTGTCTTGTCTTGTCTTGTATGGTCTTTCATTTGTCTTGTCTTGTCTTGTCTTGTCTTGTCTTGTCTTGTCTTGTCTTGTCTTGTCTTGTCTTTCTTTTGTATTGTATTTGTCTTGTCTTGTCTTGTCTTTCTTGTCTTGTCTTGTCTTGTCTTGCCTTGTCTTGTCTTGTCTTGTCTTGTCTTGTCTTGTATGGTCTTTCTTTTGTCTTGTCTTTGTCTTGTCTTGTCTTGTCTTGTCTTGTCTTTCTTTTGTATTGTATTTGTCTTGTCTTATCTTGTCTTTCTTGTCTTGTCTTGTCTTGTCTTGCCTTGCCTTGCCTTGCCTTGCTTTGCCTTGACTTGCCTTGCCTTGCCTTGCCTTGCATGGTCATGTCTTGTATGGTCTTGTCTTGTATGGTCTTTCTTTTGTCTTGTCTTGTCTTGTCTTGTCTTGTCTTGTCTTTCTTTTGTATTGTATGGTCTTGTCTTGTATGGTCTTTCTTTTGTCTTGTCTTGTCTTGTCTTGTCTTGTCTTGTCTTGTCTTGTCTTGTCTTTCTTTTGTATTGTATTTGTCTTGTCTTGTCTTGTCTTTCTTGTCTTGTCTTGCCTTGCCTTGCCTTGCCTTGCCTTGCCTTGCCTTGCTTTGCCTTGACTTGCCTTGCCTTGCCTCTCCTTGCATGGTCATGTCTTGTATGGTCTTGTCTTGTATGGTCTTTCTTTTGTCTTGTCTTGTCTTGTCTTGTCTTGTCTTGTCTTGTCTTGTCTTGTATGGTCTTTCATTTGTCTTGTCTTGTCTTGTCTTGTCTTGTCTTTCTTTTGTATTGTATTTGTCTTGTTTTGTCTTGTCTTTCTTGTCTTGTCTTGTCTTGTCTTGCCTTGTCTTGTCTTGTCTTGTCTTGTCTTGTCTTGTATGGTCTTTCTTTTGTCTTGTCTTTGTCTTGTCTTGTCTTTTGTCTTGTCTTGCCTTGTCTTATCTTGTCTTGTCTTGTATGGTCTTTCTTTTGTCTTGTCTTGTCTTGTCTTGTCTTGTCTTTTCTTGCCTTGCCTTGCTTTGCCTTGACTTGCCTTGCCTTGCCTTGCCTTGCATGGTCATGTCTTGTATGGTCTTGTCTTGTATGGTCTTGTCTTGCCTTGTCTTGTCTTGTCTTGTCTTGTCTTGTCTTGTCTTTCTTTTGTATTGTATTTGTCTTGTCTTGTCTTGTCTTTCTTGTCTTGTCTTGTCTTGTCTTGTCTTGTCTTGCCTTGCCTTG